>NC_041383.1:304868766-304933632 GCF_002162155.2 Triticum dicoccoides | reverse complement strand
CGGGATAGGAGAGCGCGGAAAACGAGGAGAAGGTGGGAGGAGGCTGGCGGCGTGCGGATTTCGAGGAGGGGGGTTGGCTGCTGCCAAAAATGGAAGGGAGGCTTCCTACATAGGGTGGGGCTAGGTTTTGGGGGGTTTGGAAGCGATTCGAACCGTACGATCGTGATCGTGCGGCTCCGGGAAGAGGGGGGGACTAGGCTGGGCCTAGGAGGGGTTAGTGGGCCTGAAGAGAGGGCTTGGGCTGAGGGGAGAGAAGAGAAGTGCAGCCCGGCGGCAGTTTCGGAGGCCAAAACGTCCGACGAAAGGTACCAACAGTGGTACCACTATATTTTTAACAGTTGGGCTACCAAACGAGCTCCAAATGCGACGAAACTTGACAGGCGGTCTACCTACACTATAATAAGACCGCATGCCAACTTTCATCCCATTCCGAGAACATTCCCCCCCCCCCGCTCACGAAACAAGGTCTGAGAGGGGCGACAGGCGCGTGCGAATGTGGCTAGACTCCGAACGGATAACGGAGAGAACCGGCGGAACCTGAACGGATGCAAGTTTTGAAAAAGATGTAGATGAAATGCAGATGATGATATGGCAAGATGCAACAAGCAAGCAATGACATGGAAACAACGACGAGTAGCTGAAAGACACCTGGCGCAATGGATCCAGGGCGTTACAACTCTCCTCCACTAACAAGAGATCTCATCCCGAGATCTTAGGAACGAGACGGAAGAGAAAGAGGAAGAGATGAAACAAGAACTCAAGAGAAGAAGCATAGAATTGAGAGCACTCGAGAAGAAGAGAGGGACGACGAGAATGACGAGAATCGAAAGCTCACGGAATTAGATAGACTATGAAACTACTCCGGTTAGAATGAGATAAGAAACGAATAAGACTAAAAGGATTTAGGCAGTACTCCGGCTGAAAATAGAAGGAATAGAACATGAACTTCACAAGATGGGATGGCACTTGATGAGATGAACAACGCAATGCCTCTGGACGAATTTCAAGAATGGAATGAGAAGAACGGATGGAAGAAGAAGAACTTTCACGACAAATGAATTTTATAGCGTCCTTAGAGGAAGGACTGAACGGAGTTGTTGAGAAATCAACAACAAAAAAATGAGCTTGATGTGGACTTATCAGAAACAACTCAAAACTTGAGGTGAAATTATACCACAACCCAACGTCTGAATAGCTGAGCGGAACAAAGAAAATGCAAAACTCCACTTCAGAAGAATACGGAGAATTAATTGCACTTCGAGACACGAGAAGAAAAGATACTTGAACTCCACCAACAAGAATCCTTATGAACTCTTGAAGAATGAATTAAATCATGAAGAACCACCATGAAGAACTCCGGTGACAAAAAGGATGATGAGATAGAATGAAGGATGAAAGAATAAGATTAAAGCTTGCAGTGACTTAGATGGAGGTTCCGACAAAATGGCCGAGGAAATTTGAACTCCGGAAAAGAAAAGATGAAAACACTTGGAACTAGAATTTATTCCTCACGAACAAACTCCGAAGGAAGGGATTATTCACTTGGATGAAATAAGAATAAGATTTATTGTATGCTTATCCTTCATCAAATTAAATTGATGACAAGCAATGGATTTTTCATACTACTTATTCTTCTTGAAAAGGATTAAGGAGGGGTATAGCACAAAACTTGAGAAAGTCTTCATGAACCACCGGTAGGATTCGAAAGAACGAATGGATTAAAATGATAATCAAGGAAAAAGAATCTTGAACGAACCATCATAAGAATTCAAAAATGAGTGATGATAGAGACTGAATCACTGGGAAGAATTATAAGAACCAATATGCTAGAGGGGATTTAGATGAAAAAGAACAAAGAGATCATGAGCTGATTAAAGAACACTTGAACGAAGCACCGGGATAATTGGATAACAGTAGCTGAAATGTGAGGACAAAGAATTCTTTTGGAATGATGGCCTCCGGTGAAAAGAAATGGAAAAACAACTCCTGACATACTACGGATGGTTAAGAAAAGAATATCTGACAAATGGAATAATTCTCGAGGATAACATGAAGCTAGAACCACGAAACTTCGAGAGAACGGACAAGATTTAGAGGAAAAACTCTTTTTCGGTCTTCAAATGACGACGGGAAACACCACCAAAATTCCTGAGATACTCCGGTAGAATGAAAAGCAGAGAGGTTGAGCTAACAATGAAAAGAATTTGAAAGCAATCTTGGAGAAGGCATGTGACTGATGAAATTCATTCTTACGTCACACTTGAAAAGAATTTGAGAATAACCCTGGGAGAATTAGAAGAGTCAGGTAAGATCCTGGGAAAAGACCTGTGGGTTAGGGCCCACTGAAGAGAAAAACACCGTTGGAAAGGGTTGTTGAAGAGGTAGATGATGCACCGGAATGACTGAAATATTTGAATGAGGTGACAACCTCGAATTAATTGGAACACAGACGAATCTCCTGAGATGTCTTGAATACTCCAGAAGGATAAGCTGGCGAGAGGCAAACGAGCAGGGAAAACACTTGATCCAAGGAAAAGAATGTGATTAACCCAAAAAACTTGAATTGAGTGCACCAGAAAAAGAATGGGATGAAGAATGACAAACGAGATGAGAATTCACCGGTTGAAATAATTGAGGGAAGACTGAAGAGGCTCCGTACGAATGAAATTGATGCTCGAAAGAGACTCAAGCTCTGGGAAGAAGAGGGTGGGAGGGAGGGAAAAACACAGGCAACTCGGAAGGGAGAAAACCGATGAATAACTTGAAGAGAAAACACCGGTTGAAATCATTGAGGAAAGAAAGCAAAGACTTTGCACGAGTAGGATGGATACTCGATTACGGACTCCGGCTCCGTGATGAAAAAGGGGTGGGCGGGCGGGAAAAAGAAAACAACTGAGGACGGGGAAAACCTCGTTGCTGAGAAAGAGCTGAGGATTGAACTTGGCAAAGATGAAGAGGCACGAGTCAATTTGACGATTAATGCACCGGATGAAAAGAGCTGAGGAACAACGATCAAAAAACCAACTGCGTGATTCTAAAGAAAAGTTTGAAGGGGAAGAGGAGTAACTCAAAACACCTACGTCAAAATTCCTCACCAGAGCGACGAAGGGGCTGAGGAGTAAAAAGAATTCCTACTCTCCGATATAACTAGACTTTGAAAACAGTTTTCTTCTAGACTCGACAACAGCCACTACACGATCAATCAAGGGGTGCTCCTATGGTCGGTCGAGGCTCTGATACCAACTTGTCACGGCCAATATGTGATACTATCCTAAAGAGACTCGAAGGTCCCAACAAGGACAGAACTGCATATTGATACACTTTTGCAAGGTGGATATAATATCAACATTACATCATAGATGGGGATACATACAAGAGGCCTACAATGCCACATGAATTCAACTATACATCATACATAAGAGCACCATCCGACTACGGATGAAACACAAATAGAAACTCAAATGACATCCACCCTGCTAGCCCAGGCTGCCGACCTGGAACCTATCCCCTGATCGAAGAAGAAGCAGAAGAAGAACTCCAAAACAAACAAACATTGCTCTCACGTCATGATCATCGCATAACCTGTACCTGCAACTATTGTTGTAGTAATATGTGAGCCACGAGGACTCGGCAATCCCATTACCATGGGTATCAAAACTAGCAAAGCTTAATGGGAAAGGAAGGGGTAAAGTGGTGAGGTTGCAGCAGCGACTAAGCATATATGGTGGCTAACATATGCAAATAAGATCGAGAAGAGAAACAACGAAACGGTCGAGAAGCTAGAAGTGATCAAGAAGTGATCCTGAAACTACTTACATTCAAACATAACTCAAAAACCGTGTTCACTTCCCGGACTCCGCCGAAAAGAGACCATCATGGCTACACATGCGGTTGATGCATTTTAATTCGAATCTGGTGTCAAGTTATCTACAACCGGACATTAACAAATTCCCATCTGCCACATAACTGGGGGCATGGCTCTCGAAAGTTTATACGCTGCAGGGGTGTCCCAACTTAGCCTATTATAAGCTCTCATGGTCAACGAAGGATATTCCTTCTCCTAGGAAGACCCGATCAGTCTCGGAATCCCGGTTTACAAGACATTTCGACAATGATAAAAAAAACCCAGCAAAGCCGCCCGATGTGCCGACAATCCCGATAGGAGCTGCACATATCTTGTTCTCAGGGCAACGCCGGATGAGACTAGCTACGAGTAAAACCAGCCCTCAAGTTTCCCCGAGGTGGCCCCGCAGGCAGCTCGGTTCGGACCAGCACTTAGAGAAGCACTGGCCCGGGGGGGTGCTAAAATAAAGATGACCCTCGGGAGCGCGACTCCTGAGGGAAGAGTATAGGTGGTGGTGAGGCAAATGGTAAAACCAAGGTTGGGCCTTGCTGGAGGAGTTTTATTCAAAGCGAACTGTCAAGTGGGTCCCATAAATCACCCAACCGCGTAAGGAAGGCAAAATCAAGGAACATAACACCGGTAAGATGGAAACTAGGGCGGCAAGAGTGGAACAAAACACCAGGCATAAGGCCGAGCCTTCCACCCTTTACCAAGTATCTAGATGCATTAATTAAATAAGAGA
Source organism: Triticum dicoccoides (assembly GCF_002162155.2). NCBI lineage: Eukaryota > Viridiplantae > Streptophyta > Magnoliopsida > Poales > Poaceae > Triticum > Triticum dicoccoides. The sequence goes on along the minus strand of NC_041383.1, from coordinate 304,929,046 downwards.
TATTGTGATATCCCAACATAATCATGTCCATCATGGAGCAATCTTTGACTTCACCTGCAACTAATCAACGCTATAAGAGGGGCTGAGCAAAGCGATAACATAGCCAATCAACGGTTTGCTAGGAAGGGTGAAAAGGTTAGAGGCTGACATGGCAGTTTGGGAGGCTTGATCAACAAAAGATAGGTAGCGCGATAAAGCAATAGAACGAAGCAACTAGCATAGCAATCATAGTAATGAGATCCAAGGTGACGGTCATCTTGCCCGAAATCCTGCTAGGAAGAAGAACGAGTCCATGAACAAGATGAAGCCACGAAGACGAACCAAGCATAGACGAACGAATCCTCACGATCGCAACGAAACAGGAACTAATGAGAAGGAGCACAACCAGAAAGAAGCAAACAACAAGGTAAACACACAACACATAGACATGGCATGATGCTCAATCAAGCATGATGCATGACAAAGACTATATGATGCTACTCATGGCAAGAGATGATGCATACAAGAGCAACACATCAAAGCAAGTTTAAATGAGGCCGGAAACAACATAGAACAAATCCGGTAAGTCCTCATATGTAAATTTAGAAATTGGTCCAGCTCTGAATAAACCTTATGTTCAAGTTATTAAACAGCAAGTTAAGATGCACCAAGATGATCTACACGAAATTCTAGTCAAGTTACATATAAAGTTCATTTAGTTCGGAGCTACGGCCTAGAAGATATGAGCAAAACAAGCTAAACATGGCATTGAGGCAAAATGCATACAAACAGCAAGCAAACACTCTCAAAACATGGATGCAACAAGTTAATATGAAACTTTATGCAGAATCAAGCAAGTTTCATATAGAGCATACTGAAAACAGAGCAACGGTGTAACACATACACTCCAAACAAGATATAACAACAATCTGTCCAAAACAGCAACTAGGCATCTAGCAAGCATCAAAACAATATGCTACAACACCTCAACATGTAATCAAAAGGTATGGATATGATGTACAGGCAAAGCATGACAAAACATGAACACTGAGCTATCTCCAGAAATCACTAGAACATGCTCAAAAGGACATGCCAAGATTGCAAATAATAACAGTTTCAGACTTAGAAGAAAATAACATCAGGTTGCAATGTTTACAGCTATAAAACAACATGTTACAGGAACTTAACATGACAAAAAAAGGCATGGCATGCTAATAATAAAGACAAAGAATAAAACTCCCTTACTGAACTAATTCCAAAGATCAACGGAAAACATGGTAGTATCCATGCAAACATGGCAAGTGATGTGATAGATTCAGACATGGCAGGAACAACGATAAGTAGGCATGTTGGTGATCTTGTACCAGTCACCACAGAGCAATACATGGCATGACAAGATCATCAACAGTAAGACGACATAATTATGAAGCTAAACATGACAATATCATGGTCATAGGTTGCATGGATAACTAGAAACGATCATGGCAAAACTGAACTTAATGTTAACAGGATGACAGCAACATTATTTAGCAAATTGAGAGCAAGATTACAGAAAGCTGCAGCAGTCTAAAAATGCAATCAGGGGCATGGATCGATAGATCATGACATGTACAACAAAACATCCTTAGTGAACATCTCCAGATTATGCATAGAGTGACTTGTAACAGCAGGTTTACATAGCATCATGATATAGCATATTCAGCCTAGCAAAACAGTAACAACAAGTACCCTACTGCACGAGGTCGATGCACTCACTATAGTTCTCACAAAAATACATGGATTGCACCACTGTAGATACGGCATGATGTAACTCAAAACCCATGTAGACATCAAGCTCATAGGATGCACACACAAAATGCAATGAAAAAGACAAAACAACAAGTTCTATTAACAGACAGCAGTTAACATCATATAGCACTCTTGCAACGATGATAAGGAAATCAAGATGGATTCAAGCGAGAGTGGAACAATGGAACAAAATGAAGAGCATCTCACAGTGAACATTTTGATATATCATATGCATGAAACGGAGCAGCACACATGAAGTTATGGCATGTCAAAGCGGGCACCAGAATGCAAAATTTTCGGGACTTGGAAAAAATATACCCCTCAGAAAAAGTCAACAGGACGGCGGGATCCGGGACGGAGTGGTGCGGGACGAGGCGGCCGTTTGGTTCGAAGGATGGGTGGATCTGGTCCAGCTTCCTCTCCAGCGTTCCTTGGAAGAGAGAGATCTGGTGAGAGGGAGAGAGAGGAAGTAGGAGGAAGAAGGGGAGAGGCGCGGCCTTGCCTAGCCGGGCGCGGTTGTTGGCAGCAGCGCTGGGTCGCCGGCCGGTGCGAGGAGGCGGGAGGAGCTGGAGCTCTGGTGAGCAGCGTCGGAGAAGCTCCCGGGCGACGGGGCGAGCGGGGTGGCGAGGTGCGCGAGGAGGGGCAGCTCGGGGCGCGCGGGCCCGGTGCACCGGCAAGGCGCCGGGGTTCTGGCAACCGGCGGCGGAGGGCGGAGGGCGCGGCAGGGACGCTGGGGCGCTCGGGCAGGAGGCGGCGTGGAGTGGGCGTCTCGGCCCAAATCCCGCCCGGGGCGGGCCTGTTGCGGGCCAAGAGGGCCACGAGGAGGTGAGAGGTAGTGGAGGGCGACGGCGGGGCACGTGGCAGCACCGCAGAGGCCACAAGAGGTGACTCAGGTGGTTTCTGGTGGCGGTGGGGCAGCCCAGGGGCGCCAAGTGGCGGAGGCGGGATAGGATGACGCGGACAATGAGGAGAAGGTGGGAGGAGGCTGGCGGCTGCTGCCAAAAATGGAAGGGAGGCTTCCTATAGAGGGTGGGGCTAGATTTTGGGGGGTTTGGAAGCGATTCGAACCGTACGATCGCTATCGTGCGGCTCCGGGCAGAGGGGGGGACTAGGCTGGGCCTAGGAGGGGTTAGTGGGCTGTGAAGAGAGGGCTAAGGGGAGAGAAGATAAGTGCAGCCCGGCGGTAGTTTCGGAGGCCTAAACGTCCGACGAAAGGTACCGACAGTGGTACCACTATATGTTTAACGGTTGGGCTACCAAACGAGCTCCGAATGTGACGAAACTTGACTGGCGGTCTACCTACACTATAATAAGACCGCACGCCAACTTTCATCCCATTCTGAGAACATTTTCCCCCCGCTCATGAAACAAGGTCTGAGAGGGGCGACAGGCGCGTCCGAATGTGGCTGGTCGCCGGACGGACAACGGAGAGAACCAGCGGAACCCGAACGGATGCATGTTTTGAAAAAGATGAAGATGATGACATGGCAAGATGCAACACGCAAGCAATGACATGGCAACAACGACGAGTAGCTGGAAGACACCTGGCGCAACGGACCCGGGGTGTTACACAACAGCTGAACGGGTAATTCTAGTATACTATATGCGGGCTTCCAATGTGCGTGAAATTATCACCTTTATATACAACTTCTCCAGACATGGAAAGCATTGCAGCAAGCCAATAATCTTGTTCAGATCAAAACTATTCATTTGGATATATAAGATCTTGACAGAATCCAGCACCATTGATAGGCCATCCATGGAGAAACTCTTCATTGAGCATAGAACATAATATTAGTACAAAATATGTACTTTAAGATGATATATAACTTATGCGCATAAATTTAAAATGCAGCTTATGGTTACAAGTGTAGATGATAATACAAAGTACCTGAAGAACTGTGGAGCCAAACACCATATTGATATGAGCATAGAGATCATGTATTACACCCAAGGTCTCCAGTTTAGGCGCAGAGAGGACAGTTATTTGCGACGGTGAATAACTAGAATCAAGGATCAACGTTTGAATTGAAGGGGCATCTTGGATGATGAGCTGCCTTCCGTCAAAAGAAATTCCAATTCTTACAAGGTTAGGCAACTTTATTTGGAGACAAGCACCAAGCACTCCAGGGCAGGGCAACTGGAGTGGATGATGTTGTGCAATGAGGCCTCTGATATACGAACCCACACAAGTGAAAGTTTCTTGACAAATGGGAGTCGAAGGTTTAGTACCAGATTGTCTGGTAGGTAGCATAGTGCAAAGGTGGCGGTGTGGAGAGAGGAGGAAAACCGCGAGATGGACATCGGTGCTGAGGTGATAAGTACATGGCGTTCGGTATCTGGAATGTGATTTCCAGGGGAATAGTAGAACTCAAGCAGCTGTAGTTCTGTGAATTCAGGGGATTTCAGCCAGACGTCCACCATGCAAGGCATGGTATGCTTGCTCAGGTAGCATGATGGGATGCAGAGGCTTTGAATGGAGCCCTTGTGGGAGGAGATGATGGCTCTGGATATTTCAAAATCATTGAAGAGAGATAGCTGACGATAGTTGAGATTAGGGGCACGACGCACCATAGAGGGCGCCACCTTATTGAGAGGACTCGGGTGCGGCAGCAATCCTTGGTGGGGAGAAGCGAGATGATCTCCAAAAGGACGGCGTCCGGGAGATCGCTGATGCAGTCCACCCGAGATTCTACGGGTTCCTAGGATCCGGTGGCGGTTGGGTCGCCGCTTCTCCCTGCGCTGCTGGGTGCAGGATCTACAACAGGCATCGCTGCGGGAGCCTCATCTTCTTGGCGCTGGGGTCAGCCGACTCCATTATCCTCGAGGGCGTCGCGTCGCGCTCACTGATTTGAGAAGAGTAACGAATGACGAGCCTAGTTGTAGTGCGAGTGACGAAGAAGGGGAACTGGGATTTTTTTGTAGTAGTGAGGAAGAAGGGGAGCTGGGGTTTTCTATAGGAGTGAGGTGAGGAATTTAAGGGTACGAGTGGAGCGAGCTGACGTGAGGTGGGTGGGAGTGAGGAGGAAGAAGAGCACCCAGGATTTTTGGGGGCGATGTGCTGGGTGTGGGTAGTGCCTCTTATTAAGTAAATATATGGGCTTTTGAATTGATTTTATTATTTAGGGTGGATGGGCTGTTTTGTCTTGGGCCCAGAGAAACAATTACTACTAGTACAGTGGAGACACTCTATAGCTACCCAGAAAAACAATTACTACTAGTACAGTGGATACACTCCGCTTCTGGCTCCTCCTAGGTCATCGAAACGTCTCCCTCTACTGAATGCCATTTTACTTTTGTTCACCGACATGCGGGCCATGCAGTGCGCGGGCTCAAATGTCATCCACCAAATTAGAAGGCAGTATGTAGGCGAAGAGTCACCCCGGTCGTAGCACGATAGTAACGGGCCGTCGCATCACAAAACCCCACCTCCCCGTAGTCTAAGTTTGATGGACGAAGCAACCATCATTTCACTCTTCTCTGAATACCCTTCTCCCTCACCGTCTTCAAGAAAGCCAACACTCGCATCTGCCACTGTTCTTCTCCCCCAACGAAGGGAAGGTAAGCGGATCCGTGATGTTGGTATATTTTCGTTCAGATAAAAAAAGAACTTTTGCAAAGTAGTAACCGATTCTCACTCTCTTTTTTGTTTCATTGTCATTGCGATTGTGTTTTCCTTTCAGTGATCTCCTACTATTCGTCAGTTTCATGATGGACCAAGGAGGACCAGGCAAAGATCTGCCGATATTGGAGCAGACGCGGGAGGCTGATCCCCGCAAGACAGAGAGCTCCAAGAAGATGGAGGCAGCCACCGAGCTGGCCCCATATATGCTCACGGCCACTACTTAGATGGTCAACGCCCCGTTTGAGGTTACATCCCCCATGGCACTGCAGGAGCAGTTTTCCCCCTTTGAGGATGTGTCCCCTCCCCCCCCCCCTCGCTGAGCTGCCCAAGCTAATTTTCTTCTTTGCCGATCTCGATTGTGGTTTTTCATCTAAGTATGTCGTGATGAATAATGCAAAATCTTATTAGCTTCGATGCCATGTGAAAGTGCAACTATCCCTAGGTGGTTTTGGTAATTCCTAACAACATATAACTCATTGAGGTAACATTATTCCAAGATGAATATTTCAGGAAAAGCTCAATGAATGGCATGGCATGGATGAGAAAAGTGGATCCCTCAAAATGCTAAAGATGAAAGGATTGGCTCTATCTCAAAAGCTCAAGACTCTACATTTTATATTTTAGTGATCCAAGATCACATTGAGTCTATAGGAAAAGCCAATACTATCAAGGAGGGATGAGGTGTTGCTTAATGAGTTTCTTGCTCCACAGTGCTTAGCGATATGCTCCAAAACCCTCAACTACTTTCTCATATCCACATATGACCTAAACCAAAAGTCAAACTCGGCCCTACCGATTCTTCCTACCCGGCGCCACCGAGTTTAGATGTCATAGCCACTGCCAAAAACCCTAGGCAAATCGGTCTCACCGAGATGGGGTTGTAATCTCTCTGTTTCCCTTCATAACATTTCGCTACCACCGAGATGAGCAATCGGTCCCACTGAGATTGCAATGTAAACTCCCTGTTTCATTTTCGTAACATTCGGTTCCACCGAAATGAGTGAACCGGTCCCACCGAGTTTACCTGACCAACTCTCTGGTTAGCTTATTACCAAAATTGGTCCCACCAAGTTTGTGTAATCGGTCTCACCGAGAATACGTTATGCCCTAACCCTAACCATATCGGTCCTACCGAGTTGCACATCGGTCCCACCGAAAATCCTAACGGTCACTAGATTTGCTGAATCGGTCTGACCGAGTTTACCAATTCGGTCCCACCGAGTTTGGCAAGTTGTGTGTAACAGTTAGATTTTGTGCGGAGGCTATATATACCCCTCCACCTCCTCTTCATTCATGGAGAGAGTCATCAGAACAAACCTACACTTCCAACTTGTTGTTTCTGAGAAGGAACCACCTACTCATGTGTTGAGGCCAAGATATTCCATTCCTACCATATGAATCTCGATCTCTAGCCTTCCCCAAGTTGCTTTCCACTCAAATCTTCTTTCCACCAAATCCAAATCCCGTGAGAGAGAGAGTTGAGTGTTGGGGAGACTATCTTTTGAAGCACAAGAGCAAGGAGTTCATCATCATCACACCATTTGTTACTTCTTGGAGAGTGGTGTCTCCTAGATTGGTAGGTGTCACTTGGGAGCCTCTGGCAAGATTGTGGAGTTGAACCAAGGAGTTTGTAAGGGCAAGGAGATCGCCTACTTCGTGAAGATCTACCGCTAGTGAGGCAAGTCCTTCGTAGGCGACGACCATGGTGGGATAGACAAGGTTGCTTCTTCGTGGACCCTTCGTGGGTGGAGCCCTCCATGGACTCGCGCAACCATTACCCTTTGTGGGTTGAAGTCTCCATCAACATGGATGTACGATAGCACCACCTATCGGAACCACGGCTCAAAAATCACCGTGTCTCCAAATTGCGTTTGAATTCTCCAAACCCTTCCCTTTACATTCTTGCAAGTTGCATGCTTTACTTTCCTCTGCTCATATACTCTTGACTTGTGTTAAGATTGCGTTTGCATGCTTGCTTGAATTGTGTTAAGATTGCTTGACTTGTGCTAAGATAGCTAAAATTGGGAAAAGGATAAATTTTTAGTTGGTCAAGTAGTCTAATCACCCCCCTCTAGACATAGTTTCGATCCTACAAGTGGTATCAGAGCTTTGGTCTCCATTTGCTTTGATTTCCATAGCTTTTGGTGGTCATAGCCTTGGTTTCACAACCTACGAGAGTATGGCATCTCGTGAGGGAAATTATCACCGTAGAGGTCCTTACTTTGATGGTACTAATTTTGCTAGTTGGAAGTATAAGATGAAAATGTATATTCTTGGACATAACCCCACCGTTTGGGCTATTGTGTGTATTGTCTTGCAAGGTGAATTCTTTGATGCGAGCGAACCAAACCGTGAAGCTAGTGCGGAAGAGTTAAAGATGCTGCAATACAACGCTCAAGCTTGTGATATCCTCTTCAACGGATTGTGCCCCGAAGAATTCAACAAAATCACCTGTCTTGGGAATGCAAAGGAAATTTGGGACACTTTGATTATTATGCACAAAGGTACCGACTCCGTCAAGGAATCCAAGTTGGATGTGCTCCAAAGTCAACTTGACAAGTTCAAAATGAAGGATGGTGAAGGTATCGCTGAAATGTACTCTAGGCTTGCTCTTATCACAAATGAGATTGCCGGCTTAGGAAGTGAAGAAATGACCGACAAATTCATAATCAAGAAGATTCTAAGAGCTTTGGACGGAAAATATAATACCGCGTGCACATTGATCCAAATGATGCCCAATTTCAAAGATCTCAAGCCAACGGAATTCATTGGAAGAATTGTTGCTCATGAGATGTCACTCAAGGATAAGGAGGAACTTCACAACAAGTCAAGTGGTGCTTACAAAGCCTCATGTGAAGCCCCCACATCATCAAGTGAGAAACAAACCTTCAATGAAGAATTGAGCTTAATGGTGAAGAACTTCAACAAGTTCTACAAGAGTAGAAGCAAAGAAAGAAGCCCTAAGTCAAGGTCCTACAATGACAAAAGACCTTTTGGTCGAGAGCACAATTGCTACAATTGTGGGAGACCTGGACACTATTCCAATGACTGTACGACACCCTACAAAAGGAGAGAAGAATCACCCAAGAGGAGAAGTATAAGAGAAGAATCACCACCAAGAGAGAGGAGGAGTAGAGATGATAGTTATGAACGAAGAACATTCCGTAGAAGCATGGATTTGGAAAGGAAGGACAAGTCATCAAGAAGCTACACAAAACGAAGACATCAAGCTCATGTTGGTGAATGGGTGTCCGGCTCCGACTCCGACAATCACTCCGAGAGAAGCTATCACACCAACTCCGAATATACGCAAGATGAAGGTGTTGCCGGTCTAGAAATTGTTTCAACCAACTCCTACGACATATTTGATTCACCCAATGAAGGAATTGGAAGATGGTTCATGGCTAAAGGCCCAAAGGTAACACACCCCGAGTATATTGATTTCAATAGTGATGAAGATGATTTGCTAGGTGATGATGATTTACTTGTTGACAACTCTAGTGATGAATAATATGATGAAACATCAATTAATCATGCTAATCAAGATAAAAATAATGACAATGATAAGGAGAAGATTGAGCTTCTAACTAAAGAACTAAACACTCTTAAGTTAGCTCATGAAACTATCTTAGAAGATCATAGAGAACTTTTAAGGACTCATGAGAAGTTACGCTTTGAAAAGCTCAACCTTGAGCAAGAGCATGAGTTCTTAAAGGCAATCAATGATGATCTCTGTCGGGGAAGCTGATCCACGAACACCTATGGGGCCGGCGGACCGAGCCCCTTTCGGTTCGGCGGGGGGCGGACATCGCACGAAGAGCGGATCGAGGCGAAGCACACAAGCAGTTTACCCAGCTTCGGAGCTCTCCGGAGAGACAATACTCCTACTGCTGCTTGTCTGATTGTAGTGTGTTCTTGCTCAAGAGGGCTGAGTGCTACAGTACACTCTAGCTGCTAACAAGACCGAGCGTGTGTCATTTTCTGGGTTCGAACCCCCTCTACGTTGCGCATGGGCCTCCTTTTATACGCTCAAGGGGTCACCGACAGGTGGCAACGTAGACGAGGGTAAAAATGGAAAATGAGTTGCGGTTGGTACAGCTACCTGCACAGTGCATCCTACCTAACCCTGACGGCAGGGGACAAAGGCATTAAATGCCCGTCTGTGTCGCCCAAACAGTGCAGAGAAGGACCGTCAGGGACGCCACCGTTCTCCACGATGGTAATCTTGTCAGCGTCGCTTGCCACCTTGCACCGCTGGCTGCTCAGCCTCCTGCCACGCGCGCCTGGGAAGGCCCCAGGGTGACACGTTGGTGGATGTGCTGGAGCGTGGGTGCAGAGTGGTAACCTGCCACGGCAAGCGCCTTGCCGTGGCCGTTGTCTTATCGCATCCGGAAGCTTGTCGCTCACCGGGTATTGCCGGGACGCATGGCGCGTCGCGGCAAGTTCCTCGAAATGCCTTGGTTGGCCTTCCCGGCAAGCTCCTCTTGCCGGGGCCTTGTCTCCTTGGCTTGAATACTTTGTTCTTGAGTGGGTCCATGGGAACCACGGAGGACCTTGGCGGTCGCCCGGCAAGGCTTGCCGCGGGGTGCTGCAACTGCCCATGCACAAGTTCGGGATACTAGGGTACCCCTACTCTAGTACACCGACAGGAGCCCCCGGGCCTGGGCCACACACGGTGCCGAGCGCTGTTGGGCCAGGCCCAAAGCAGGGCACGGGCACGTGCAGCCTGGGTCACGCCGTATCTTACTCCGTATCCACCGCGCCCTCACCGAACGGCACGCGTTGAATGCGGCATCGTGGGAGAGATCATGGGTGGTTTCTTTATTCGGAAGGGCGAAATGTCCGCCCCCTCCCTCTTTATAAGCAGGGGAAACAGGGGCAGTTTGCCCACTTTGCCGGTTGTTACTCCATTCTCGAAAATCTCCGCCGCTCCCCCCATCTTCTCAAAGCCGAAAGAGAGCAGCGCTCCGCCCCCCATCGCCACCGGCTCCGCCAACGCCGTCGATCTCCCCCGCCACCTCCGTCATGGCTCCAAAAACCGACAAGGGGAAGGGCGTGAAGTCGGCCGAGGCGCAGCGTCTCGCGGCGCTGCGAAAGGAGCGGGCCATCTTCCCCCCTCATCTTGACGCAAAGGAGCTGAGGGAGTACTACTACCTTTTCTGGTCGACGGAGACGCGAGCGCATCCGTGCACGAAGGTACTCCCGGCTACCTCTCTTATCGGTGTACTAGAGTAGGGGTACCCTAGTATCCCGAACTTCTGCACGGGCAGTTGCAGCACCCCGCGGCAAGGCTTGCCGGTCGACCGCCAAGGTCCTCCGTGGTTCCCTTGGAGCCACTCAAGAACAAAGTGTTCAAGCCAAGGAGACAAGGCCCCGGCAAGAGGAGCTTGCCGGGAAGGCCAACCAAGGCATTTCGAGGAACTTGCCGCGACGCGCCACGCATCCCGGCAAGACCCGGTGAGCGACAAGCTTCCGGACGCGACAAGACAACGGCCGCGGCAAGGCGCTTGCCGCGGCAGGTTACCACTCTGCACCCACGCTCCAGCGCATCCACCAACGTGTCGCCCTGGGGCCTTCCCAAGCGCGCGTGGCAGGAGGCTGAGCAGCCAGCGGTGCGAGGTGGCAAGCGACGCTGACAAGATTACCATCGTGGCGAACGGTGGCGTCCCTGACGGTCCTTTTCTGCACTGTTTGGGCGATACAGACGGGCATTTAATGCCTTTGTCCCCTGCCGTCAGGGTTAGGTAGGATGCACTGTGCAGGTAGCTGTACCAACCGCAACTCCTTTTCCATTTTTACCCTCGTCTACGTTGCCACCTGTCGGTAACCCCTTGAGTGTATAAAAGGAGGCCCATGCGCAACGTAGAGGGGGTTCGAACCCAGAAAATGACACACGCTCGGTCTCGTTAGCAGCTAGAGTGTACTGTAGCACTCAGCGCTCTTGAGCAAGAACACAATACAATCAGAAAAGCAGCAGTAGGAGTATTGTCTCTCCAGAGAGCTCCGAAGCTGGGTAAATTGCTCGTGTGCTTCGCCTCGATCCGCTCTTCGTGCGATCTCCGCCCCCCGCCGAACCGAAAGGGGCTCGGTCCGCCGGCCCCATAGGTGTTCGTGGATCAGCTTCCCCGACATCTTTGGCGCGCCAGGTAGGGGGCGTCGAGGTTGTGTGAACCTGAGCCGGCGTTCACACGAGCTAGATCTTCATCTTCTTCATCGGCATGCCACCGAAGAAGAAAACTTCGGCGGCAGCTGCTCCGTCCACGTCACTTCTACCACCACTTGAGCAAACGGGTGGTGGAGTAGACGCCGGCGGAAGAACGGACGCCGACGAGGAAGCTCACGATGCTTCCAGGTCCAAGGATAAGGTTGCACAGACCTCAGCGTCCGTACATGTACCGCGCCCATCTCAGGAGGCGCAGGACCGACAGTGTCATGGTATTCGCAGTACCATACGTTCGTTGGGACAAGATCGAGCTGGTGGATCTTAGGGTGCTCAAGACCAGCATGCACGCCAACATGCTGGCACGAGCGTGACACGGTCGCTTGGATGGGATACTGCTCCTTCTAACATAGTTAGAAGTCCGAGCATATCCTGCTCCTCGCACCGTTCGCCACTGCCGCCCACCACTCCAGCAGAAGCTTAGGCGCGAGCTCAACTGCTCCTGGATTACCCTCCAGCGGAAGACAAGATCGACCAATGGAGGGCCACCATTCAGAGTCTCATCGGCTTTGCCAACGGCGACACTCCGCGGCAGCCAAGTGCATCGCGGCCGCAGCAGGACTGCCAGGCACGAGCCGGTGGCGACGAAACCGGTGGGGGTGCAACCACCATGCACTCTCCACCCCGAAGGCCAAGATCGCCGACTCGTCGGGTCCACCTCGACAGCGACTCCACCGCATCATCAGATCCACGAGCTCGTCGCGATCAGCGCCAAGTTCTTCACGAACGACAGCAAGAAGACGCTCGTACTCGCATCGAGCACCAAAGAGAAGCGCGACGTCAATCCGACAAACGCGCTGGGCCCTCTGTTGACATGCATGCGCCAGGGGAACCAGGCGACTTGCCGTACGCGGTAGGTTGCCCTGCGTTCACTCGTGAGCTGCGGCAAGTCCAGTGGCCCAGCACGAAGAATTTCAAGCCAGATGTACCGGAGAAGTACGACGGCAAGTCGCATCCGTCGGAGTTCCTCAGCATCTACACCATCGCGGTGCAAGCTGCCGGGGGACGGGACAACAAGATAATTACCAACTACTTCCCACTGGTGCTCAAGCCCAATGTCAGATCCTGGCTCATGCACTTGCCGGACAACTCCATATCCTCCTGGGCAGACCTATGCCATCAGTTTGTCGGCGCCTTTACAGGCGGCCACAAGCCTCATGGCCAAGAGAGCGACCTTCATCTGCTCGCCCAGAAGGAAGGAGAGCCCCTGCGCAAGTACATTCAGAGATTCAGCCGTGTACAGCACAACATCCCAGATGTCCACCCTGCCGCGGTAATCAGCGCGTTCATCAGAACATGCCAAACCGCAGGATGCGGGAGAAGATGGCGGTGTGCAAGATCAGAGACGTCAGTGAGCTATATGCCCTGGCCGACAAGTGTGCGCGTGTTGAGGAAGGGAGGAAACTCCCCGGAGAGAATACAGGAGCAGGAAGATCTGATAGTGAGGAGACTGCCCCGGAAAAGAAAAACCGGCGGCGGAACAACAGCAAGAAGAAAGGCAAAGAGGTGCTAGTCATTGAGCAGTCCGGCAAGAAACCCAAAGCTAGTAGCTCCGGCAAGGAGGTTGCCGCAGCAGTGGCGGTCGCCGACAAGCAGGACGGCACCAACAAGCAGTACTGCAAGATCCACCGCACCAAGGGCCATGACCTCCAGAGCTGCAAGAAGGTCGAGCAGCTTGTCGAACAGCAAAAGGCTGAATACGAGCGACGCGACAAGGAGAAAGCCCAGGAAGGTGCTGGAGGAACTAGCAAGAAACGTCCCGGCCGAGGAGGACGCCGCGGCAAGGCCAAGCAGCGGCAAGGAGACAGACCTCCCCGCGGCCCCGACAAGGATGAAGATGACCACGACGATGAAGATATGGATGAAGATGAGACTGATGAGCAGGAGTTCCAGAAAGCCACAGAGGTCCTGTGCGTTGACGGTGGTGCTTCTCTGCATACTTCACACCGCCAGCTCAACTAGTGGGTGCGGGAAGTCAATGCAGCAGAACCACCCATCAAGTCACGCAAGCCTCTGAAATGGTCCAACACGCCTATCATCTTTGATATTGAGGACCACCCTGATCGCATAACTGCGGTCGGGTGCTTGCCGATGTTGGTTTCACCAACTATCCGCAACCTCAAGGTCACTAAGATGCTAGTTGACGGCGGGGCTGGCTTGAACCTGATCTCCTCCGCGGTACTCCAGAAGCTTCATATCCCTGATGGCGAGCTCGAAGAGACCGGCACATTTCAAGGAATCAATCCGGGAAGGAGCAAGCCGAAGGGAAAGATTACGTTGCCGGTGACATTTGGCAGCGAGTTGAACTTCAGGACTGAGAGGGTCACCTTTGATGTTGCTGACTTTCCATTGCCTTACAATGGGATACTCGGCCGTCCAGCACTCGCCAAGTTCATGGCAGCCTCTCACTATGCATACAACATGCTAAAGATGCCAGGCACGATAAGTGTCATCTCTGTCCCTGGCGACAAGAAGGATGCTCTTATCTGCTGACAAGATCTACCGGGAAGCAGCAGCCGCAACAGATCGCAGGTCACTTCCGTTGAAGCTCCCGGGGGGAAGAAGAAGACCAAGTCCGGCAAGAGTTCTGAAGCCCACTCCGGCAAGTGCACCTCTTCGGAGTGCTGCGCTACCATCGAGGACGCACCATCAAGCTCCACCGGCAAGTGTAAGAAGACAATGGCAGCTCCACTAGAGATCAAGAAGGTGTCCGCCAAGGAGGACGGCACTGGTGGTACCTTCACCATCAGTGCCACTCTTGACCCTAAATAGGAAAGCGCGCTCGTTGCTTTCCTGCGGGCGAACGTCGACGTGTTTGCGTGGCAACCGTCTGACATCCCCGGTGTTCCCAGGAAAGTAATCGAGCACCATCTTGCTGTCTGCCCTCATGCGCGGCCCGTCAAGCAGAAAGTCAGGAAACAGGCATTGGAGCGCTAAGAATTCATTGCAGAAGAGATCAAGAAATTGGAAGCAGCATGCCTTGTCAGAGGAGTGCTCCATCCTACGTGGTTGGCCAATCCTGTAGTCGTGCATAAGGCAAACGGGAAATGGAGGCTTTGTATCAACTTTACCGGTGTTAATAAAGCTTGTCCCAAAGACTCATTTCCCTTGCCGCGCATCGACCAGATTGTTGACTCCACAGCCGGATGTGACTTGCTTTCATTTCTTGATGCATACTCAGGATACCATCAGATCTTCATGGCAGAAGAGGATGAGGAGAAGACCGCATTCATCACCCCATGTGGCACATACTATTTCGTACGGATGCCTTTCGGTTTAAAGAATACTGGTTCAACATTTGCAAGGATAGTCCATGACGCTTTTGAACCGCAAATGCACAAAAATGTGGAAGCCTAGATGGATCACATAGTGGACAAGAGCAAGGACAAGGCGACTCTGATTCAAGATTTAGACGAAACCTTTGCAAATCTGCGCAGGATCAACCTCAAGCTTAACCCCGAGAAGTGCGTGTTTGGAGTCCCCTCCGGCAAGCTTCTCGGGTTCTTTGTGTCTCAACGCGGAATTGAGGCCAATCCCGACAAGATAAAGGCCATTGAGCAGATTGAAGCACCGAAGCACGTCAAGGATGTACGAAGACTTGCCGGTTGCGTAGCTGCTCTCAGCAGGTTTATCTTTAGGTCTGCTTAGCGCGCCCTGCCATTTTTCAAAATAGTGAAAAAGGCGGGTCCAATGAAATGGACTCCGGAAGCGGAGGCTGCGCTGCAGGACTTGAAGAGATACCTATCCTCCACTCCAACACTTGTCGCACCTAAGCAAGCAAAGAGTGGCTGATGTACTTTGACGGTGCCTTCTCACTGCAAGGCACCGGTGCGGGCGTGCTACTAGTTGCACCCACCGGAGAGCACCTCAAGTACGTAGTCCAGATGCACTTTCCCAAGGAGCAAGCCACAAACAATACTGCAGAGTATGAAGGATTGCTTGCTGGTCTCAGGATCGCAGCAGACCTTGGGATCAAGAAGCTCATTGTCAGGGGTGACTCACAGCTTGTCGTCCGCCAAGTGAACAAGAATTATCAGAGTCCGTTGATGGAAGCTTATGTTGATGAAGTGAGAAAGCTAGAAGAGCACTTTGACGGCCTGCAGATGGAACATGTTCCAAGAGCTCAAAATGACATTGTCGATGGCCTGTCTAAGTGCGTTGCACTTAAGTTACCTGTGGAACCAGGGATCTTTGTGCTCAAGCTGACTCAACCATCCGTAACACCATCAATTGGACAGGGCAAAAAGAGGAAGTTGATTTCTGATCACTATTTTCCGGCAGAGCTCCCCGAAGCCGCTGCCAAGAAGGTCCTCAAAATCAACACCAAGGATGCTGAGGAGCAGTTTGCTCCGGCAAGCCTTAGGGTTTGTTCCGTTGAAGCAGACGCTCCCGGTAAGCTTTGCTCCGGCAAGCTTGCCGGGGAACATCAAGCTCCGGCTAAGCCGCCAGTTCTTGCCGTAGAAGCGGATGTTCCTGCAGCAGCAGATGTGCCTTTAGTCCTTGTTGTCGAGCCGCAAGCTCCAACATGGGCACAACAGATTGTCCATTTCCTTCAGACAGGAGAACTTCCCGAAGAGCAAGAAGGAGCGGAAAGAGTAGCCCGGCAGTCAAGTATGTACCAGTTTGTTGACAACACACTGTACAGAAGAAGACTCAACAGCGTGAAATTGAAGTGTATTCACCGGGAAGACGGACAAAAGCTGTTGGCAGAGATACATGGAGGCATATGTGGTCACCACATTGGCGCAAGAGCACTTGCCGGCAAAGTGTTCCGGCAAGGTTTCTTTTGGCCGACAGCCCTCCAGGATGCGACCGCACAAGTAACCAAGTGTGAAGCGTGCCAGTTCCATTCTAAGCAGATACACCGGCCAGCTCAAGCTCTCCAGACGATCCCTTTATCCTGGCCATTTTGGGTCTGGGGGCTCGACATCCTCGGCCCCTTTCCCCGAGCTGTCGGGGGCTTTGAGTACTTGTACGTTGCAATCGACAAGTTCACAAAGTGGCCGGAAGTGGAAGCAATGACGAAGGTGACAACACAGTCAGCAGTCAAGTTCTTCAGGTCGATTGTTTGCCGCTTCGGGATCCCTAACAGGATCATCACCGACAACGGCACGCAATTCACGAGCCGCACCTTCATGTAGTACGTCCAAGATCTGGGCGCCAAGGTCTGCTTCACTTCTGTTGCTCATCCGAGAAGCAACGGTCAAGCAGAGAGGGCAAACGTTGAAGTGCTGCGTGGGTTCAAGACCAGAACTTTCGACAGGCTGCGCAAGTGCGGAAGGAAGTGTATCGAGGAGCTGTCGGTGGTTCTTTGGTCGATCAGGACGACGCCAAATCGAGCTACTGGCCACACACCTTTCGCTCTAGTCTATGGAGCAGAGGCAGTTCTCCCCACAGAACTCGTATACGGGTCACCTCGAGTGCTCGCTTATGATGAGCTTGAGCAAGAGCAGCTGCGAGAAGATGACGCACTGCTCCTTGAGGAGGACCGTCTTCAGGCTGCTGTACGAGCTACTCGATACCAGCAAGCTTTGCACCGCTACCATAGCCGCAAAGTTAATGCCAGAAGTTTCGAGGAAGGCGACCTTGTTCTTCGGCGCGTTCAGTCTGCCAAGAATTCCAACAAGTTGACGCCGAAGTGGGAAGGCCCTTATCGGGTGAAACGAGTCACTAGGCCTGGCATTGTCCACCTTGAGACCGAAGATGGCATTCCGGTGAGCAACTCCTGGAACATTGAGCATCTTCGTAAGTTTTACCCGTAGGGCGCGGTTGCCGGAACCCGTTCCGGCAACCACCTTTTGTACAAGTCTTGTCGATGTTGCATGTAATCCTTTGTACAAAGCCGGGCCCAGATCCCGTGCATAAGTAAAACTCATGTGCTCCGCACATCTTGTCAATATCATGCTATCTACTTTATTTTTGCATGCGTTATCTGACACTTTGTGCAGCACCTACCCCCGGTAAGCAATAACGAGCCCTAAGGCTCCATATCTTTATTTTCTCTTCTTTCTCTTTCTCAAAGGAAAGGAAGGTTCCCTCGCCCACAAGTTTGCCGGGGGGGAAGGAGAAGATAATGGTGTGGACCAGGCATCGTTCAAGGAAGTTTCGCCTTACCGGAAAGCAAGCGACAGAAAAGCTAAGTTGCTAAAGTTTGAGCAATCAGTTTTTATTTTTAAGTTATTTTCCTCGAACGACCGTGCTTTGTATGGAAAACCTGTGCGCGGAGGAACCAACTCGTAGCTAGTTGCACCCTTACTTTGTTTCGAGTCCGCTCAACAATTTAAGTGAGCTGCGACTAGTTGCGACAAGGTTTCTTGTCGGTAGCGGCACTGCCAGCAGGCTGCTGACGTCCCGCACTCAGCGCTCGCGGCTAAGGTGCCTGCGCCGGCAAGTTCCCTAAAAGTGTAGGGCAGAAACATACTAAGGAAGGAATCAACGACAAGGAGAAAGAGAAAACGGGCGGCCTAATCTACGCGATCGCCCTCAACCCTCTTGATTCCGCTCACCTTGTCCACAATGGGTGCGACAAGGGTCTTGAGCGCTTCCAGATCAGCATCCGGCGGCAAGGACTTGAGGATGTTAGTGAAGTTGAGGCCTGGGATGCGGAAGGCCACCTTCATCAGCACCTTCTGGAGAGCTCCTGTGCAGATCTTGCGCGACTCGTCGGCCAGCTGCTTTGGGATCTTCTCCCGGAGTCGCTGGAGGGCCGTCGCCACGCCTTTGAAGAACAAGCTGAGCTTGGCGCTGGGTTGGAGGTGCTCGTCGGAGGAGTACCCGAGATCCTCCATCCCTAGCTGCGTCAGCTCCCCGTCGATGGCGGCGGCAAGATCCACAAGACCCTCGGTCCAGTGCTCCACAGTCTCCCTGAAGGCGTCGTGGGCGGTAGCAGCACTCGCCAGTAGCGCCTCGTCGGCCTTGATCTGCTCCGACAAGGCCACCTCCCGCTCCCTGGCGTCGTCTAGCGTCTGAGTCAAAGTGGCCAGCTTCAACTTGAGATCTGCATTAGAATCCTTGGCGGCGCTGAGCTCCTTGCTTCTCTCAGCAAGAAGACCCTGCAGCTCGCCATGAGCGGCGGCGTCCTTCTCGCGCTCACGCTTGAGAACGGCAAGCTCCTCGCCGCTCGCCCGGAGATCAGCCTCTAGCTGCGCTACCTTCGTTTCCAGCTCCTTCTTGGCGGCCTGGGCAGCTTCGGCAGCATCCCTTGCTTCCTTGAGAGCCCCGCCAATTGCTTGCTCACGCGCGGCAAGCTCCTCCTCGTGGCTGTCAAGGTTGACCTTGCGCTGCGCCAACTCTCCTTCCTGCGCAAATAGATTTTCAGTGACAAGCCGTTGTTGCTCTTCAACCTCAGCCTTCGCGAGGAGAAAAGCTTTCCGCTCCTCGGCGACTTGTTCCCGCTCCTCCGCCAGGGATCGGAGAGTTTCCTGCCTGAGACCCCGGAGCTCCTCAGCGCGCTTCTCAATATCCACTCCCGCCCTCGCGACAAGTGCTTCTCGGGACGCCAGCTTGGCTTGTCAGGCGCGGTAGAGCGACAGCAGCTTCGGTAGCAGCCGCTCCTCCTCAGACTCGTCGCTGCTGCTGCTTGGCGCGTCGACCAGCGTCAGCCCAGCGGAGGCGAGCACTTCTCCGTCCAAAATTTCTCCTTCGACCGGCGCCCTGGAGCTTGACGCCAAGGGGATCTTGATGAAGATACCGTCGCCGGCCTTCAAGTAGGCGCCGGGCTGGGGCTCTTCGGAGCCTGGCGCTGCAGCATCGGCGGAGGGATCGGCGGTCGATGCAGCGCCTGGCGCTCCTGTGGCCTCGGGGCCATCAGTGCGATCGCCGGATCCCTCGCCAGCTTCTGCGGCGGCAGCCTTGGCGGCCTCTTCGCCGGCGGGATCATCAGCGCCGGCCTCTTCTTCGGTGGCGGCAGCGTGGTCGTTGCTGCCGCGCGCGTTCTCCTCGCCGGCGGCCTCGGTTTCCATCGGCTCCGTGGCAGGTGGATCTGGCGACCGAAGAGGGGAGAAAGGTCAAGCATATGTTCAAAAAGAAAGTCAGAAGAAGAAGAATCCAAGGGGAGTTTTCAAGCAAGAGGATTACCTAGATCTGCGGTCGAGGTCTCAACCACCGGAGGATCGCCAGTGTTGTCCCTTGCCGGAGAACTGCCCCTTGCCGGAGAATTCTCCCTTGCCGGAGAACGCTCCCTTGTCGGGGAATCCTCCCTTGGCGGTGTAGTCGAGGCAGATGGCACCTCGGGAGCGGCTTCCGGGCTCTCCTGGTGAGGCTGCTCTGCTCCTGCACGAACCAACACTCAGATATCAGCAAAGGAAGAGCACCCACGCGTGCCTGAAAGTAGGAAGTAAACTATGTACTTACGTGGAGGGTTGTGCTGGGGGCTGCTTTGAGGAATGGTTGCCGTCGTGGTGGGGTTGTCCTCGATGACAATCACCGGGGCCTTGGCTCTCTTTGTCGCTCTCTGGGCCAGAGTCCTAAAAAGGAATGAGTTCAGGGTAAAGCAAGTCAGATACGAGACAAGACAGCAAGAATTGAAGAACTACAAGCACAGCAAGAAATCTTACTCTTCTTCTTCCTCGTCGGAGCTGAGCGCGGAGAGATCGAAGTCCGGCTCGCCTCCGGTGCGACGAGGCGGAGGAGTAGGCTCCCTTGTCCGCTTGGCAGGAGCAGTAGCGGTGGACCGGGAAGACCCAGCTCCGGTTGCCGCAGCGGCGTGAGGCGCTCCCGCGGCAACAGTGCTTGCCGCGGTAGAGCGTGTCGCGCGGCTCGGCGGCTGTTGACCCGTCTGCCGCCCCGCTACGTCCAAGGCCTTGCGGAGACGCCTTCTTGGCGGGGCTGGGGGCTCCGCCTGCGGCAAGCTGTCCGAAGCTTCGGGTCTGATAGGCTCTCCCTCGCCGGGCTTGCTCGGCTCAGCTTCAGGCCCGGCAAGCTCTTCCTCGCTGACGAACTCCTCTCGCTCGGCAAGGCTTGCCGCCTCTGCTGCCTCTACCTCCTCCACGATGAATCCAAACATGCCCGCGGCAGTGGCTGCTGCCGCCTCTTCCAGCCTGGTGGCGATGCGCTGCATCTCATCATCGGTGGAGTTGCGGGTGAGGCTCTTCTGCTCATCAGCGCGGACCGGCACTTCTACCAGGCCGTCAAAGAAATCCCGCACGACGTCGTCTGCAGGCTCTTGCCAAGTCGGGATGCTTCCGTGCGAGTCGCACAGCGGCATCATTGCGTGGATGCGGTCGAGCGAAGAATTGTTGCACAGCGGAACGACATCCCGCGGCAACATGAATGGATGTTGAGGATCGCGCTTGAACAGCTCCAGGAGCATCGCGTCCAGCTCCAGGACAGTGAAGTTGAAGTTGAGGCCCGGGTGCAGCCTCATGATATCCGCTGAGTTCTGGAACTCCCAGGCTGGTCTCCTCCTCTCCTGCAGGGGGGCGATGCGGCGGCGAAGAAAATCTGCGCCAACTGCGCCTACAGTGAGCCCGGCAAGCCTGAGGCGAAGGATGCGGGTGACGGCAATCTTCAGCCTATCATCTTCCGGGGCCACATTGCTCCAATCGTTGCCGCGCACTACTGGGGCTTGGCGCAGGGCGGTAAATGGCTACGGGTTCTCCTCTACAATCCAGCACCACTCTGCTCCCCATTCTTCCCATTTACTGTGGAGCTCTCCCTCCAGATAAGCATCCTTCTTGCCAGTTCTCAAGATCCAAGCGATTCCGCCGGCAAGGGGCTCTCCTCTCTCGACTCGGGGCATAAAGAAGTGGCGGAAGAGGGCTACGTTTGGATGGACTCCGACAAAGTTTTCGCACAGATGTGCGAAAACTGCCATGGTCAGGACAGCATTGGGGGTGAAGTCAAGGAGGCGGAACCCGTAGGTGTTCATGATGTCATAGAAAAATTCAGAGTAGGGCGGGCAGAGCCTGCAGTAGAAGAACAGCGCAAAGAAGGGATACCCATTCGGAGCCAGTCTCGAAGCGGTAGCCGGGAGTACCTTCGTGGGCGGATGCGCTTGCGTCTCTGTCGACCAGAAAAGGTAGTAGTACTCCCTCAGCTCCTTTGTGTCAAGCTGAGGGGGGAAGATGGCCCGCTCCTTTTGCAGCGCCGCGAGCCGCTGCGCCTCGGCCGACTTCACGCCCTTCCCCTTGTCGGTTTTCGGAGCCATGGCGGAGGTGGCGGGGGAGATCGACGGCGTTGGCGGCGCCGGTGGCGATGGGGGGCAGAGCGCTGCTCTCTTTCGGCTTTGAGAAGAAGGGGGGAGCGGCGGAGATTTTCAAGAATGGAGTAACAACCGGCGAAGTGGGCAAACTGCCCCTGTTTCCCCTGCTTATAAAGAGGGAGGGGCAGACGTTTCGCCCTTCCGAATAAAGAAACCACCCACGACCTCTCCCACGATGCCGCATTCAACGCGTGCCGTTAGGGGAGGGCGCGGTGGATCCGGAGTAAGATACGGCGTGACCCAGGCCGCACGTGCCCGTGCCCTGCTTTGGGCCTGGCCTAACAGTGCTCGGCACCGTGTGTGGCCCAGGCCCGGGGGCTCCTGTCGGTGTACTAGAGTAGTGGTACCCTAGTATCCCGAACTTGTGCACGGGCAGTTGCAGCACCCCGCGGCAAGGCTTGCCGGGCGACCGCCAAGGTCCTCCGTGGTTCCCTTGGAGCCACTCAAGAACAAAGTATTCAAGCCAAGGAGACAAGGCCCCGGCAAGAGGAGCTTGCCAGGAAGGCCGACCAAGGCATTTCGAGGAACTTGCCGCGACGCGCCACGCGTCCCGGCAAGACCCGGTGAGCGACAAGCTTCCGGACGCGACAAGACAACGGCCGCGGCAAGGCGCGCGCCGCGGCAGGTTACCACTCTGCACCCACGCTCCAGCGCATCCACCAACGTGTCGCCCTGGGCCTTCCCAGGCGCGCGTGGAAGGAGGCTGAGCAGCCAGCGTTGCGAGGTGGCAAGCGACGCTGACAAGATTACCATCATGGCGAACGGTGGCATCCCTGACGGTCCTTTTCTACACTGTTTGGGCGACACAGACGGGCATTTAATGCCTTTGTCCCCTGCCGTCAGGGTTAGGTAGGATGCACTGTGCAGGTAGCTGTACCAACCGCAACTCCTTTTCCATTTTTACCCTCGTCTACGTTGCCACCTGTCGGTGACCCCTTGAGCATATGAAAGGAGGCCCATGTGCAACGTAGAGGGGGTTCGAACCCAGAAAATGACACACGCTCGGTCTCGTTAGCAGCTAGAGTGTATTGTAGCACTCAGCGCTCTTGAGCAAGAACACAATACAATCAGACAAGCAGCAGTAGGAGTATTATCTCTCCGGAGAGCTCCGAAGCTGGGTAAACTGCTCGTGTGCTTCGCCTCGATCCGCTCTTCGTGCGATCTCCGCCCCCCGCCGAACCGAAAGGGGCTCGGTCCGCCGGCCCCATAGGTGTTCGTGGATCAGCTTCCCCAACACTCCAGCTCCATCTACATCATTGATGCTATCGTCCTTGACGTTCTATCTACCCCACCACCCGAAGATCAAGCCTGAGAGTCGATCTAGTACTATGCATTTTCTATGAACTTTTTGGTAACTTGTTGCCAAAGGGGGAGAAAAATGTATAGATCATAGGCTTCGAGAGAGTTTTGCTTTTTGTTCTCTCTTGTTTTGGTGGTTAAACTTTATCTGCTTGTTTGAGATACTCTATGTCTGTGTGATACTTGATGATCATGTGTTTGATCATATGTTACATTGATGCTTGTTGGATGACATTATCTCGTTTATCTCTATATGATCATTCACTTTGCTTGGTGATGAGTGCATGTATTCAATTATTATCATTTTGAGCGTTCCACCAAGATGTATGTGACATGGAAGAGTTACCATGAGCCTAACTCCTTGTGCATTTGCAGTCCAAAGAAAATCTTAATCTATGCACAAATTTAGGGGGATCTCATGCTTATCACATACTTCTCAAAGCGACAATGTTCTTCACTCTTATTATCATTTGTCGAAGCTTTGATCTATATGTTGTCATCAATTACCAAAAAGGGGGAGATTGAAAGTGCAACTATCCCTAGGTGGTTTTGGTAATTCCGAACAACATATAGCTCATTGAGCTAACATTATTCCAAGATGAATATTTCAGGAAAAGCTCAATGAATGGCATGGCATGGATGAGAAAAGTGGATCCCTCAAAATGCTAAAGATGAAAGGATTGGCTCTAGCTCAAAAGCTCAAGACTATATTTTATATTTTAGTGATCCAACATCACATTGAGTCTATAGGAAAAGCCAATACTATCAAGGAGGGATGAGGTGTTGCTTAATAAGTTTCTTGCTCCACAGCGCTTAGTGATATGCTCCAAAACCCTCAACTACTTTCTCATATCCACATATGACCTAAACCAAAAGTGAAACTCGGCCCTACCGATTCTTCCTACCCGGCGCCACCGAGTTTAGATGTCATAGCCACTGCCACAAACCCTAGGCGAATTGGTCTCACCGATAGGGATCTCGGTCTCACCGAGATGGGGTTGTAATCTCTTTGTTTCCCTTCGTAATGTTCGGTACCACCAAGATGAGCGATCGGTCCAACCGAGATTGCAATGTAAACTCCCTGTTTCCTTTTTGTAACATTTCGGTTCCACCGAAATGAGCAAACCGGCCCCACCGAGTTTACCAGACCAACTCTCTGGTTAGCTTATTACGAAAATCCGTCTCACTGAGTTTGTGTAATCGGTCTCACCGAGATTACGTTATGCCCTAACCCTAACCATATAGGTCCTACCGAGTTGCATGTCGGTCCCACCAAAAATCCTAAGGGTCACTAGATTTGCTGAATCGGTCCGACCGAGTTTACCAATTCGGTCCCACCGAGTTTACCAATTCGGTCCCACCGAGTTTGGCAAGTTGTGTGTAACAGTTAGATTTTGTGTGGAGGCTATATATACCCCTCCACCTCCTCTTTATTCGTGGAGAGAGCAATCAGAACAAACCTACACTTCCAACTTGTTGTTTCTGAGAAGGAACCACCTACTCATGTGTTTAGGCCAGGCTATTCCATTCCTACCATATGAATCTTGATCTCTAGCCTTTCCCAAGTTGCTTTCCACTCAAATCTTCTTTCCACCAAATCCAAATCCTGTGAGAGAGAGAGAGTTGAGTGTTGGGGAGACTATCATTTGAAGCACAAGAGCAAGGAGTTCATCATCAACACACCATTTGTTACCTCTTGGAGAGTGGTGTCTCCTAGATTGGCTAGGTGTCACTTGGGAGCCTCCGGTAAGATTGTGGAGTTGAACCAAGGAGTTTGTAAGGGCAAGGAGATCGCCTACTTCGTGAAGATCTACCGCTAGTGAGGCAAGTCCTTCGTGGGCGACGAACATGGTGGGATAGACAAGGTTGCTTCTTCATGGACCCTTCATGGACTCCCGCAACCGTTACCCTTCGTGGGTTGAAGTCTCCATCAACATGGATGTACAATAGCACCACCTATCAGAACCACGGCTCAAAACTCACCGTGTCTCCAAATTGCATTTGAATTCTCCAAACCCTTCCCTTTACATTCTTGCAAGTTGCATGCTTTACTTTCCGCTGCTCATATACTCTTTGCATGCTTTCTTGAATTGTGTTAAGATTGCTTGACTTGTGCTATGATAGCTAAAATCTGCCAAAGACTAAAATTGGGAAAAGGATAAGTTTTTAATTGGTCAAGTAGTCAAATCACCCCCCTCTAGACATACTTTCGATCCTACACCATGCTATACATAGTGGTTTAAATAACTTGTGTTTCTTATACTGGAAAGTAATTCAGAATTTGTTTTTGTTTCAATTAGAGCCCTGATGTAGACAAAGATTGTGTGGTTGTACATGTTACTCGCTATGAGGCGGATGACCTGAATATACGCACTGAGAAAACAGAGTTTTTAGGCTGTTGGATCTTGGAATCCATTTGCGCTTATACCAATGTCGAGTTGTATTCCAGCCTCACTGTTATCAGGCATGTTGTCCAGGGTGTACTGAAGCACCAGAAGTTCAAAGCTACTCCTTCGTTTGTGAGGCATATTGTTCTTGTCAAGCTTATGTAGGCAGATGACGTGGCATGCCTCCACAAATAAGTTTAGGAGTGGCAAGGCCACAAGGTTATCTTCATGAAGGTTCATAGGATTGAGCTACTGCCAGACGTCCTCGATGATGTTCATGGCAAGGTCCGTCTTGTGTCCAGCACAAATTAGATCGAGGCATGAAATAGTTTCCCCAACTAGTGTTTAATAGTAGTTTGCATTGTGTCTAATTATCCGAACCTTGCCTGTTATCGAGCCCTCTAGGGCTAGTACTCTGTTTGAATCTGTCTATGGGAACTACTGCTACTTTTTTGTTCCCGCAAACCATGTGAGAACCATCGTAATTGTGGCTGAAACAGATGCATCCTCACTAGATTTTTCATGAATATGGTGTGGTAAGACATAAGTTGTCATGGTTTATCATACGAGCAGTGTGTGTTTGATGAAATAGAGTACTCGTTCGAGAACATTGCACCGATGTATACATAAGTACTTGTAAACACTGTTGGTGCAACCAGAAAGTGCAACTATCCCTGGGTAGTTTTGGTAATTCCTAACAACATATAGCTCATTGAGCCAATGCCTTTTCAAAGATAGATATTTCAGGAATGCTCAATGATCGGCATGGCATGGATGAGAAAAGTGGACCCTGTCAGTGTCAAAACCGGCGGATCTCGGGTAGGGGGTCCCGATCTGTGCCTCTTAAGCTCATGGTAACAGGAAGAGAGGGACACAATGTTTACCCAGGTTCAGGCCCTCTCGATGGAGGTAAAACCCTACTTCCTACTTGATTAATATTGAAGATACGAGGAGTACAAGAGTAGATCTACCACGAGATCGTAGAGGCTAAACCCTAGGAGATAGCCTATGATGATTATGATTGTAATTGTGATCGACCTTCTAAGGACCAACCTCTCCGGTTTATATAGACATTGGAGAGGGCTAGGGTTTACATGGAGTCGGTTACAAGGAAGAAATACAATATCCGGATTTCTAAGCTTGTCTTCCACGCCAAGGAGAGTCCTATCCGGATATGGGACGGAGTCTTGAGTCTTGTATCTTCACGCTTCAATAGTCCGGACGATGCATAGAGTATTCGGAGAAGGACTCCCTCAGTAGCCCCTGAACCAGGCTTCAATGATGATGAGTCCAGTGCGCAATCTTGTCTTCGGCATTGCAAGGCGGGTTCCTTCTCCGAATACTCCAAGGTAATTATCGAACACGTAGACCGTGTCCGGATCTGCAAAATGATCTTCACATACCGCCGTAGAGAGAATGATATTTCACAAATGTAGTCTGCTGATAACTTTTTTAGACAACGTGACGTGTCATTACGGTCAGATCATTATTCGAACCATTTTCCCACAACCAGCCACAACACATATTGCGAGGCGGTTTCTTTGACACGTCTCGTCAAAGCAGAGATCGTGACCCCTTATCACGGGATTCTCATCAATATGGGTATGGGTAATCCCACCATGCCATCAATCGTGGCGCTTGGGAAGTAAGCGATTCTCAACGGGCGAGTGGCGAGGTGCACCACTTTCGTCGCCTCTATAAAGGGATAAGAGTTCCCCATTTTTACCCACGCCTTCTTCCTCCTTTGCCCACTCTTGCCCCCTCGAGATCCAGCGCCCTAGCTCAAGTCTTCTCCGCACAGCTAAACATGTCCGGAGTAGGAGGCAAATGGGTGTCTTCCACCGTGAAGGATAAGCACATCACAAATCTTCGGGCGGCCGGATACTTGGCCGCAGACATAGCGCACCGGCTACCAGACGATAGGCAGGTCATTCCAACCTCGGGACCCCATGAGAGGGTCGTGTTTCTCGCCCACTTCATCCGTGGACTGGGGTTTCCACTTCACCCCTTTGTCCGTGGGCTCATGTTCTACTACGGGCTAGATTTCCATGATCTAGACCCACAATTCATCCGTAACATCTCGGCGTTCATCGTCGTATGCGAGGCCTTCCTCCGCATCATGCCTCACTTCGGCTTGTGGCTGCAAATCTTCTGCATGAAGCCGCAGATCGTGAGCGGATAGCAAGCGGAGTGCAGAGGGGCCATGGTGGGCAAGATGCCTAATGTCACCTGGCTTGACGGCTCCTTTGTGGAAACCGTGAAGGGGTGGCAGTCGGGGTGGTTCTACATCACCGAGCCGTGTGGCGCCAACTGGGCGGCGGCCCCCGAGTTCCGATCCGGAACCCCCATGAGGCTCACCTCCTGGGAAAGGAAGGGCCTGTCCTGGGGCGAATCTACAGAGCTGACCGGACTCCAGACCTACATCAAGCACATGAAGGACAAGAACATCAAGCTTGTCAACGTGATCCAAGTCATGCTCGTTCGTCGGATTCTCCCGTGCCAAAGGCGGGCATTTAATCTGTGGGAGTTCGTCCCAGCCGAACACCAGATGCTTCGGAGGCTCTATGGCATGATGCACAAAGACACATGGAAGGCGCTGTTCAAGGCCTCTGAAGTACCTCCTCTCCCATCCGAGGACCGCGGGCTCCACTCAGCGCGGCCTCCTAGTCAGGTGAGTTTTCAGGCTACCACCGGATTCGGTTCTTCCTAATATATTCATGGTGGAGTCTTAAGTAATTGTGCATATTTGTTCAGGATTATGTGGAGACAGCGGAGTAGATTGACTGTCCGGCTCCGCTGCCAGAAGGCCCAGCTGATGCTCTCCTAACGGAGATGCTAGTCCCGGCGCCCTACAAGGTGCTGGGGAAGAAGGCCGAAAAGAAGGCCCCGGGGATCTGAAAGGGTCTCCGGCATAAGGTTTTGCCGGAAGCCTTGTCCGAGGACAACGAGGCACACTCCTTCCCCGAAGGGGAGGAAGAAGAGGAAGAAGGGGCCACCCCACCCAGAGAAGGTGAGGGGCCCGAGTGTCGGGGAAACTGATCCACAAACACCTATGGGACCGGCGGACTGAGCCCCTTTTGGTTCGGCAAGGGGCGGAGATCGCACGAAGAGCGGATCGAGGCGAAGCACACGAGCAGTTTACCCAGCTTCGGAGCTCTCCGGAGAGATAACACTCCTACTGCTACATGTCTGAGTGTATTGAGTTCTTGGTCAGGAGCGCTGAATGCTACAGTACACACTAGCTGCTAACGAGACCGAGCGTGAGTGTTTTTCTGCCTTTTTTCCCTCTCTCTCTATGTTGTGCATGAGCCTCCTTTTATATGCTAACGGGGTCTTCGACAGGTGCCAACGTAGACAAGGGTAAAAATGGAAAAGGAATTGCGGTTGGTACAACTACCCGTACAGTGTATCATACCTAACCCTGACAGCAGGGGACAAAGGAATTAAATGCCCGTCTGCGTCGCTCAAACAGTGCAAAAAGGGACCGTCAGGGACGCCACCGCTCGCCACGATGGCAATCTTGTTAGTGTCGCTTGCCACCATGCACCGCTGGCTGCACAGCCTCTTGCCACGCACGCCTGGAAAGGCCCCAGGGCGACACGTTGGTGGATGGGCTGGAGCGCGGGTACAGAGCGGTAGCTTGCCGTGGCAAGCGCCTTGCCGCGGTCGTTGTCTTGTTGCGTCCGGAAGCTTGTCGCTCACCGGGCCTTGCTGGGACGCGTGGCGCGTCGCGGCAAGTTCCTTGAGATGCCTTGGTTGGCCTTCCTGGCAAGTTCCTCTTACAGGGGCCTTGTCTCCTTGGCTTGAATACTTTGTTCTTGAATGGCTCCAAAGGAACCACGTAGGACCTTGGCGGTCACCCGGCAAGCCTTGCCGCGGGGTGCTGCGACTGCCCATGCACAAGTTCGGGATACTAGGGTACCCCTACTCTAGTACACCGACAGGAGCCCCCAGGCCTGGGCCACACATGGCACCGAGTGCTGTTGGGCCAGGCCCAAAACATGGCACGGGCACGCGCGGCCTGGGTTACGCCGTATCTTACTCCGTATCCACCGCGCCCTCCCCGAGCGGCACGCGTCGAATGCGGCGTCGTGGGAGAGATCGTGGGTGGTTTCTTTATTCGGAAAGACGGAACGCCCGCCCCCTCCCTCTTTATAAGCAGGGGAAATAGGGGCAGTTCGCCCATCTCGCCGGTTGCTACTCCAATCTCAGAAATCTCCGCCGCTCCCCCCTTCTTCCCAAAGCTGAAAGAGAGCAGCGCTCCGCCCCCCATCGCCACCAGCATCACCAACGCCGTCGATCTCCCCCACCACCTCCGCCATGGCTCCGAAAGCCGACAAGGGGAAGGTCGTGAAGTCGGCTGAGGCGTAGCGGCTCGCGGCGCTGCGAAAGGAGCGGGCAATCTTCTCCCCCCCCCCCAGCTCGCCGCGAAGGAGCTGAGGGAGTACTACTACCTCTTCTGGTTGACGGAGACGCGAGCGCATCCGCGTACGAAGGTACTCCCAGCTGCCGCTTCGGAACTGGCTCCGAATGGATACCCTTTCCTCGCGTTGTTCTTCTTCTGCGGCCTCTGCCCGCCTTTCTCTGAATTTTTCTGTGATATCATGAACACCTACGGGTTCCGCCTCCTTGACTTCACCCCCAATGCTGTTCTGACCATGGCAGTTTTCGCACGTCTCTGCGAAAACTTTGTCGGAGTCTATCCAAATGTAGCTCTTTTCCGCCACTTCTTTATGCCCCGAGTTGAGAGAGGGGAGCCTTTATCCGGCGGAATCGCCTGAATCTCGAGAGCCGGCAAGAAGGAAGCTTATCTGGAGGGAGAGCTCCGCAGCAAGTGGGAGGAATGGAGAGCAGAATGGTGCTGGATCGTCGAGGAGAACCCGCAGCCATTTACCGCCCAGCGCCAAGCCCCAATAGCGCGCGGCAACGATTGGAGCAACATGGCCCCGGAAGACGATAGGCTGAAGATTGCCGTCACCCGGATCCTACACCTCAGGCTTGTCAGGCTCACCGTAGGTGCCGTTGGCGCAGATTTTCTTCGCCGCCGCATCGCCCCCTGCAGGAGAGGAGGAGACCCGCCTGGGAGTTCCAGAACTCGGCGGATATCATGAGGCTGCGCGCGGGCCTCAACTTCAACTTCACTGTCCTGGAACTGGATGCGATGATCCTGGAACTGTTCAAGCGCGATCCTCAACATCCCGAAGCGTTCATGTTGCCGAGGGGTGTCGTTCCGCTGTGCAACAACTCCTCGCTCGACCGCGTCCGTGCAATGATGCCGCTGTGCAATTCGCATGGAATTCTCCCAACTTGGCAAGAGCCTGCAGACGACGTCGTGCAGGATTTCTTTGATGGCTTGGTAGAAGTGTCGGTCCGCTCCGATGAACAGAAGAGCCTTACTCGCGACACCACCGATGCGGAGATGCAGCGCATCGCCACTAGGATGGAAGAGGCAGCAGTAGCCGCTGCCACGGGCAAGTTCGGATTCACCGTGGAGGAGGCAGAGGCGGCAGAGGCGGCAAGCCTTGTTGAGCGAGAGGAGCTTGCCAGCGAGGAAGAGCTTGTCGGGACTGAAGCTGAGTCGAGCGAGCCCGCCGAGGGCGCAAGCGACTCGTTAAAGATCGGCTCCTCCTCCTCCCCACCTTTAGCCAGCTCGCCGCAAGCGGAGCCCCCAGCTCCACCAAGAAGGCGTCTCCGCAAGGCCGGGGACGTAGCGGGGCGGCAGACGAGTCAGCAGCCGCCGTGCCGTGCGACACGCTCTACCGCGGCAAGCACTGTTGCCGCGGGAGCGCCTCACGCCGCTGCGGCAACTGGAGCGGGGTCCTCCCGGTCCACCGCTACTGCTCCTGCTAAGCGGACAAGGGAACCTACTCCTCTGCCTCGTCGCACCGGAGGCGAGCCGGACTTCGATCTCTCCGCCCTCAGTTCCGACGAGGAAGAAGAAGAGTAAGATTCTTTGCTGTACTTGGAGTTCTTCAATTCTTGCTGTTTTGTCTTGTATCTGATTTGCTTTACTCCGAATCCATTCCTTTTCAGGACTCTGGCCCAGAGAGCGGCGAAGAGAGCCAAGGTCCCGGTGATTGTCATCGAGGACGAACCCACCACGACAGCAGGGGGCGTGTCCGAGACCACTTTGCCGGACTCGGCAACTTTTCCCGAAAGCAGCCCCCAGCGTAAGTATATAGTTTACTTCCTGCTGTCAGGCGCGCATGGGTGCTCTTTCTTCGCTGACATCTGACTGTTGGTTTGTGTAGGAGCAGAGCAGCCTCACCAGGAGTGCCCGGAAGCCGCTCCCGAAATGCCATCTGCTTCGACTACACCGCCAAGGGAGGATTCCCCGGCAAGGGAGCGTTCTCCGGCAAGGGAGAATTCTCCGGCAAGGGAGCGTTCTCCGGCAAGGGAGAATTCTCCGGCAAGGGAGAATTCTCCGGCAAGGGACAGTTCTCCGGCAAGGGACAGCACTGGCGACCCTCCGATGGTTGAGACCATGACTGCAGATCCTAGTACAGGTAATCTTCTTGCTTGAAAACTTCCCTTGGGTTCTTCTTCTTCTGATTTCTTTTTGGATATTTGCTTGACTTTTCTCCTTTTTCCGTTCGTCAGATCCATCTGCCATGGAGCCGATGGAAACCGAGGTTGCCGGCGAGGAGAACGCGCGCAGCAATACCGACGACGCCGTTGCCACCGAAGGAGAAGCCGGCGCTGATGATCCCGCCGGCGAAGAGGCTGCCAAAGTTGCCGCCGCAGAAGCTGGCAAGGGATTCGGCAATCGTACTGACAGCCCCGAGGCCGCAGGAGCGCCAGGCACTACGCCGATCGCCGATCCCTCCGCCGCCGCTGCAGCGCCAGGCTCCGAAGAGCCCCAGCCCGGCGCCTATTTGAAGTCCGGTGACGGCATCTTCATCAAGCTCCCCTGGGCGTCAAGCTCTAGGGCGCCGGCCGAAGGAGAGATCTTGGATCGAGTGGTGCTTGCCTCCGCTGGGCTGACGTTGGTCGACGCGCCAAGCAGCAGCAGCGACGAGCCTGAGGAGGAACGGCTGCTGCGGAAGCTGTTGTCGCTTTACCGCGCCTGACAGGCCAAGCTGGAATCCCGAGAAGCGCTTGTCGCGAAGGTGGGAGTGGACATCGAGAAGCGCGCGGAGGAGCTCCAGGGTCTCAGGCAGGAAGCTCTCCGATCCCTGGCAGAGGAGCGGGAGCAAGTTGCCAAGGAGCGGAAAGCCTTCCTCCTCGAGAAGGCTGAAGTTGAAGAGCAACAGCGGCTCGTTGCCGAGAAGCTAACTGCGCAGGAAGGCGAGTTGGCGCAGTGCAAGGTCAACCTTGACAGCCACGAGGAGGAGCTTGCCGCGCGCGAGCAAGCAATTGGCGGGGCTCTCAAGGAAGCAGAGGATGCTGCCGCAGCTGCCGAGGCCGCCAAGAAGGAGCTGGAGACAAAGATGGCGCAGCTGGAGGCCGATCTCAAGGCGAGCGGCGAGGAGCTCGCTGCGCTCAAGCGTGAGCGTGAGAAGGACGCCGCCTCTCATGGCGAGCTGTAGGGTCGTCTCGCTGAGAGGAGCAAAGGGCTTAGCGCCACCAAGGACTCCAACGCAGATCTTGAGTTGAAGCTGGCCACTTTGACCAAGACGCTGGACGGCGCCAGGGAGCAGGAGGTGGCCTTGAAGGAGAAGATCAAGGCCGACGAGGCGCTGCTGGCGAGTGCCGCTGCCGCCCAGAATGCTTTTAGAGAGACTGTGGAGCACTGGACCGAGGGTCTCGTGAATGTTGCCGCAGCCATCGATGGGGAGCTGGCGTAGCTGGGGATGGAGGATCTCGGGTATCCCTCCGATGAGCACCTCCAACCCAGCGCCAAGCTTAGCTTGTTCTTCAAAGGCGTGGCGACGGCCCTCCAGCGACTCCGGGAGAAGATCCCAAAGCAGCTGGCCAACGAGTCGCGCAAGATTTGCGCGGGAGCTCTTCAAAAGGTGATGGTGAAGGTGGCCTTCCGCAACCCAGGCCTCAACCTCACCAACGTCCTCAAGTACCTGCCGCCGGATGCTGATCTGCAAGCGCTCAAGGCCCTTGTCGCACCCATTGTGGACAAGGTGAGCGGGATCAAGAGGGTTGAGGGCGATCGCGTAGATTAGGCCGTCCGTTTTCTCTTTTTCTTTGTCGCTGCTGGTCATGTCATGAGAACAATCTGTTAGAGCTGCGACAAGCTATCTTGTAATATAACTCTATTTTGGGTAGAGATTGCTGTGTTATTTCCTGTACTTGATTCCTTCCTTTGTATGTTTTTGCCCTACGCTTTTAGGGAACTTGTCGGCGCAGGCACCTGGGCCGCGAGCGCTGAGTGCGGGACATCAGTAGCCTGCTGGCGGTGCCGCTTCCGACAAGAAACCTTGTCGCAACTAGTCGCAGCCCACTTAAATTGTTGAGCGGACTCGAAACAAAGTAAGGGCGCAACTAGCTACGAGTTGGTTCCTCCGCGCACAGGTTTTCCATACAAAGTACGGTCGTTCGAGGAAGATAACTTAAAAATTAAAACTGATTGCTCAAGCTTTGGCAACATAGCTTTTCTGTCGTTTGTTTTCCGGTAAGGTGAAACTTCCTTGAACGATGC
Organism: Triticum dicoccoides; assembly: GCF_002162155.2. Classification (NCBI taxonomy): domain Eukaryota; kingdom Viridiplantae; phylum Streptophyta; class Magnoliopsida; order Poales; family Poaceae; genus Triticum; species Triticum dicoccoides. The sequence continues at coordinate 304,894,954 of NC_041383.1, read as the reverse complement.
CTGGTCCACACTATTATCTTCTCCTTTCCCCCCGGCAAACTTGTGGGCGAGGGAACCTTCCTTTCCTTTTTGAGAAAAAGAAAGAAGAGAAAATAAAGATATGGAGCCTTACGGCTCATTATTGCTTACCGGGGGTAGGCGCTGCACAAAGTGTCAGATAACGCATGCCAAAAAATAGTAGAAAGCATGAAATTGACAAGATGTGCGGAGCACATGAGCTTTACTTATGCACGGGGTCTGCACCCAGCTCCGTACAAAGGATTACATGCAACATCGGCAAGACTTGTACAAAAGGTGGTTGCCGGAAAAGGTTCCGGCAACCGCGCCCTACGGGTAAAACTTACGAAGATGCTCAATGTTCCAGGAGTTGCTCACCGGAATGCCATCTTTAGTCTCAAGGCGGACAGCGCCAGGCCTAGTGACTCGTTTCACCAGGTAAGGGCCTTCCCACTTCGGCGTCAACTTGTTGGAATTCTTGGCGGACTGAACGCGCCGAAGAACAAGGTCGCCTTCCTCGAGACTTCTGGCATTAACTTTGCGGCTATGGTAGCGGCGCAAAGCTTGCTGGTATCGCGCAACTCGTACAGCGGCCTGAAGACGGTCCTCCTCAAGGTGTCTAGCCAGTGGCTCGATTTGGCATCGTCCTGATCGACCAAAGAACCACCGGCAGCTCCTCAATCCAGTTCTTTCCGCACTTGTGTAGCCTGTCGAAAGTCCTGGTCTTGAGCCCGCGCAGCACTTCAGCATTCGCCCTCTCCGCTTGACCGTTACTTCTCGGATGAGCAACAGAAGCGAAGCAGACCTTGGCGCCAAGGTCTTGGATGTACTGCATGAAGGTGCGGCTCGTGAATTGCGTGCCGTTGTCGGTGATGATCCTGTTAGGGATCCCGAAGCGGCAAACAATCGACCTGAAGAACTTGACTACTGACTGTGCTGTCACCTTCCTCACTGCTTCCACTTCCGGCCACTTTGTGAACTTGTCGATTGCAACGTACAAGTACTCAAAGGCCCCGACAGCTCAGGGAAAGGGGCCGAGGATGTCGAGCCCCCAGACCGAAAATGGCCAGGATAAAGGGATTGTCTGGAGAGCTTGAGCTGGCTGGTGTATCTGCTTGGAATGGAACTGGCATGCTTCACACTTGGTTACTTGTGCAGTCGCATCCTGGAGGGCTGTCGGCCAAAAGAAACCTTGCCGGAACGCTTTGCCGGCAAGCGCTCTTGCTCCAATGTGGTGACCACATATGCCTCCATGTATCTCTGCCAACAGCTTTTGTCCGTCTTCCCGGTGAATACACTTCAATTTCACACTGTTGAGTCTTCTTCTGTACAGTGTGTTGTCGACAAACTGGTACATACTTGACTGCCGGGCTACTCTTTCTGCTTCTTCTTGCTCTTCAGGAAGTTCTCCTGTCTGAAGGAAACGGACAATCTGCTGTGCCCATGCTGGAGCTTGCAGCTCGACAACAAGGACTAAAGGCACATCTGCTGCTGTGGGAACATCCGCTTCTATGGTGAGAACCCGCGGCTCAGCCGGAGCTTGACGTTCCCCGGCAAGCTTGCCGGAGCAAAACTTGTCGGGAGCGTCTGCTTCAAGGGAACATACCCTAGGGCTTGCCGGAGCAGATTGCTCCTCAGCACCCTTGGTGTTGATCTTGAGGACCTTCTTGGCGGCGGCTTCGGGGAGCTCTGCCGGAAAATAGTCACCAGAAATCAACTTCCTCTTCTTGCTCTTTCCAGTTGATGGCGTTACAAATGGTTGAGTCAGCTTGAGCACAAAGATCCCTAGTTCCACAGGTAACTTAAGTGCGGCATACTTTGACAGGCCATCGGCAATGTCATTCTGAGCTCTTGGAACATGTTCCATCCATAGGCCGTCAAAGCGCTCTTCTAGCTTTCTCACTTCATCGACGTAAGCTTCCATCAATGGACTCTGATAATTCTTGTTCACTTGGCGGATGACAAGCTGTGAGTCACCCCTGACAATGAGCTTCTTGATCCCAAGGTCTGCTGCGATCCTGAGACCGGCAAGCAAACCTTCATACTCTACGGTATTGTTTGTTGCTTGCTCCTTGGGAAAGTGCATCTGGACTACGTACTTGAGGTGCTCTCCGGTGGGTGCAACAAGTAGCACGCCCGCACCGGCGCCTTGCAGCGAGAAGGCACCATCAATGTACATCAGCCACTCTTTGCTTGCTTCCTTGACGGGGATGCTTGTTTCTGGAATTTCTTCATCTTGTGTTGGCGTCCATTCTGCTATGAACTCCACCAATGCTCTGCTTTGGATAGTTGAAGTGCTCTCAAACTTGAGGCAAAAGCTTGACAGTTCCAGTGCCCACTCGACAATCCTGCCTGTTGCTTCTGGATTTTGCAGTATCCTCTTCAGCGGAAAACGAGTGACGACTGTGATCTCATGTGCTTGGAAGTAATGGTGCAGCTTTCTCGAGGCCATGAGAAGGCCGAAAAGCAATTTCTGCACACCAGAGTACCTTGACCTAGCCCCTTGCAGAAGGGAACTGACAAAGTAAACTGGGCGCTGCACCATTCTTTTCTGCATCTTCTAATGCGCCTGCGCAGATCCATCTTTGTCGGGACTAGAGCTTGCCGGTGAAGTCCCCTGCTTGTCGCTGGATGCATCTGCCGTGATTGTTGGCTCATCATCCGCCTCCCTCTCCGCTACTAACGTAGCACTAACCACTTGATTGGTTGCCGCTATATATAGCAGCAACTTCTCTTGTGGCTTGGGTGCGACAAGTGTTGGAGTGGAGGACAGGTATCTCTTTAAGTCCTGCAGTGCAGCCTCCGCTTCCGGAGTCCATTTCATTGGACCTGCCTTTTTCAATATTTTGAAAAACGGCAGGGCGCGCTCAGCAGACCTAGAGATAAACCTGCTGAGAGCAGCTACGCAACCGGCAAGTCTTCGTACATCCTTGACGCGCTTTGGTGCTTCAATCTGCTCAATGGCCTTGATCTTGTCGGGATTGGCTTCAATTCCCCGCTGAGACACGAAGAACCCGAGAAGCTTGCCGGAGGGGACTCCAAACACACACTTCTCGGGATTAAGCTTGAGGTTGATCTTGCGCAGATTTGTAAATGTTTCGTTTAAATCTTGAATCAGAGTCGCCTTGTCCTTGCTCTTGACCACTATGTCATCCATGTAGGCTTCCACATTTCTGTGTATTTGCGGCTCAAAAGCATCATGGACTACCCTTGCAAATGTTGAACCAGCGTTCTTTAAACCGAAAGGCATCCGTACGAAACAGTATGTGCCACATGGGGTGATGAATGAGGTCTTCTCCTCATCCTCTTCTGCCATGAAGATCTGATGGTATCCTGAGTATGCATCAAGAAATGAAAGCAAGTCACATCCGGCCGTGGAGTCAACGATCTGGTCGATGCGTGGCAAGGGAAATGGGTCCTTGGGACAAGCTTTATTAACATCGGTAAAGTGGATACAAAGCCTCCATTTCCCATTTGCCTTGCGCACGACTACAGGGTTGGCCAACCACGTAGGATGGAGCACTCCTCTGACAAGGCCTGCTGCTTCCAATTTCTTGATTTCTTCTGTGATGAATTCTTGGTGCTGCACTGCTTGTTTCCTGACTTTCTGCTTGACGGGCCGCGCATGAGGACAGACGGCAAGATGGTGCTCAATTACTTTCCTGGGAACACCGGGGATGTCTGACGGTTGCCATGCAAACACGTCGACGTTCGCCCACAGGAAAGCAACGAGCGCGCTTTCCTATTTAGGGTCGAGAGTGGCACTGATGGTGAAGGTACCACCAGTGCCGTCCTCCTTGGCGGGCACCTTCTTGGTCTCTGGTGGAGCTGCCATTGTCTTCTTACGCTTGCAGGTGGAGCTCGATAGTGCGTCCTCGACGGTAGTGCAGCACTCCGAAGAGGTGCGCTTGCCGGAGTGGGCATCAGAACTCTTGCCGGACTTGGTCTTCTTCTTCGCCCCGGGAGCTTCAACGGCAAGTGACTTGTGATCTGTTGCGGCTGCTGCTTCCCGGTAGATCTTGTCGGCGCAGATAAGAGCATCCTTCTTGTCGCCAGGGACAGAGATGACACTCATCGGGCCTAGCATCTTCAGCATGTTGTATGCATAGTGAGAGGCTGCCATGAATTTGGCGAGTGCTGGACGGCCGAGTATCCCATTGTAAGGCAATGGAAAGTCAGCAACATCAAAAGTGACCCTCTCAGTCCTGAAGTTCAACTCGCTGCCAAATGTCACCGGCAACGTGATCTTTCCCTTCGGCTTGCTCCTTCCCGGATTGATTCCTTGGAATGTGTCGGTCTCTTCGAGCTCGCCATCAGGGATCTGGAGTTTCTGGAGTACCTCGGAGGAGATCAGGTCCAAGCCGGCCCCGCCGTCAACTAGCAGCTTAGTGACCTTGAGGTTGCGGATAGTTGGTGAAACCAACATCGGCAAGCACCCGACCGCAGTTATGCGATCAGGGTGGTCCTCAATATCAAAGATGATAGGCGTGTTGGACCACTTCAGAGGCTTGCGTGACTCGACGGGTGGTTCTGCTGCATTGACTTCCCGCACCCACTACTTGAGCTAGCAGTGTGAAGTATGCAGAGAAGCACCGCCGTCCACGCATAGGACCTCTGTGGCTTTCTGGAACTCCTGCTCATCGGTCTCGTCATCATCCATATCTTCATCGTCGTCGTCATCTTCATCCTTGTCGTGGCCGCGGGGAGGTCTGTCTCCTTGCCGCTGCATGGCCTTGCCGCGGCGTCCTCCTCGGTCGGGGCGTTTCTTGTCGGCTCCTCCGGCACCTTCCTGGGCCTTCTCCTTGTCGCGTCGCTCGTATTCAGATTTTTGCTGCTCGACTTTCTTGCAGCTCTGGAGGTCATGGCCCTTGGTGCGGTGGATCTTGCAGTACTGCTTGTTGGTGCCGTCCTGCTTGCCGGCGACCGCCACAGCCTGGTAGTTGGTGCCCGCGGCAATCTGCTCGCCGGAGCTACCAGCTTTGGCTTTCTTGGCGCCACCTCCATTGCCGGACTGCTCAACGACTAGCACATCTTTGCCTTTCTTTTTCCTGTTGTTCCGCCACCAGTTTCTCTTTGCCGGGGCAGCCTCCTCACTATCAGATCCTCCTGCTTCTGTATTCTCTCCATGGAGTTTCCTCCCTTCCTCAGCATGTGCACACTTGTCGGCCAGGGCATATAGCTCACTGACGTCTCTGATCTTTCACATCGCCATCTCCTCCCGCATCCTGCGGTTTCGCACGTTCTGATGGAATGCGCTGATTACCGCGGCAGGGTGGACATCTGGGATGTTGTGTTGTACGCGGCTGAATCTCTGAATGTACTTGCGCAGGGGCTCTCCTTCCTTCTGGGCGAGCAGATGAAGGTCGCTTTCTTGGCCATGAGGTTTGTGGCCGCCTGTAAAGGCGCTGACAAACTTATGGCATAGGTCTGCCCAAGAGGATATGGAGTTGTCCGGCAAATGCATGAGCCAGGATCTGACATTGGGCTTGAGTACCAGCGGGAAGTAGTTGGCTAGGATCTTGTCGTCCCGCCCCCCGGAAGCCTGCACCGTGATGGTGTAGATGCTGAGGAACTCCGACGGATGCGACTTGCCGTCGTACTTCTCTGGTACATCTGGCTTGAAATTCTTCGTGCTGGGCCACTGGAATTGCCGCAGCTCACGAGTGAACGCAGGGCAACGTACCGCGTACGGCAAGTCACCTGGTTCCCCTGGCGCATGCATGTCGACAGAGGGCCCAGCGCGCTGGTCCGATTGACGCCGCGCTTCTCTTTGGCGCTCGATGCGGCTTCGAGCGTCTTCTTGCTGTCGTTCGTGCATAACTTGGCGCTGATCGCGACGAGCTCGTGGATCTGATGATGCAGTGGAGTCGCTGTCGAGGTGGATCCGTCAAGTCGGAGATCTTGGCCTTCGGGGTGGAGAGTGCATGGTGGTTGCACCCCCACCAGTTTCGTCGCCATCGGCTCGTGCCTGGCAGTCCTGCCGCGGCAGCGATGTATTTGGCTGCCGCAGAGTGTCACCGTTGGCGAAGCCGATGAGACTCTCAATGGTGGCCCTCCATTCATCGATCTTGTTTGCCGTTGGAGGGTAATCCAGGAGCAGTTGAGCTCGCGCCAAAGCTTCTGCTGGAGTGGTGGGCGGCAGTGGCGAACGGCGCGAGGAGCGGGATATGCTCGGACTTCTAACGATGTTAGAAGGAGCAGTATCCCGTCCAGGCGACCGTGTCTCGCTCGTGCCAGCATGTTCGCGTGCATGCTGGTCTTGAGCACCCCGAGATCCACCAGCTCGATCTTGGTCCAACAGACGTATGGTACTGCGAATACCATGACGCTGTCGGTCCCGCGCCTCCTGAGATGGGCGCGGTGCATGTACGGACGCCGAGGTCTGCGCGGCCTTGTCCTTGGACCTGGCAGCACCGTGAGCTCCCTCGTCAATGTCCGTTCTTCCGCCGGCGTCTACCCCACCACCCGCTTGCTCCGGTGGTGGTGGGATCGACGCGGACGGAGCAGCTGCCTCCGAAGCCTTCTTCTTCAGTGGCATATCGATGAAGAAGATGAAGATCTAGCTCGTGTGAACGCCGGATCAGGTTCACACAACCTCGATGCCCCCTACCTGGCGCACCAAAGATGTTGGGGAAACTGATCCACGAACACCTATGGGACCGGCGGATCGAGCCCCTTTAGGTTCGGCGGGGGGCGGAGATCGCACGAAGAGCGGATCGAGGCGAAGCACACGAGCAGTTTACCCAGCTTCGGAGCACTCCGGAGAGATAACACTCCTACTGCTGCATGTCTGAGTGTATTGAGTTCTTGCTCAGGAGCGCTGAATGCTACAGTACACACTAGCTGCTAACGAGACCGAGCGTGAGTGTTTTTCTGCCTTTTTTCCCTCTCTCTCTACGTTGTGCATGGGCCTCCTTTTATATGCTAGAGGGGTCTCCGACAGGTGCCAATGTAGACAAGGGTAAAAATGGAAAAGGAATTGCGGTTGGTACAACTACCCATACAGTGTATCATACCTAACCCTGATGGCAGGGGACAAAGGCATTAAATGCCCATCTGCGTCGCTCAAACAGTGCAAAAAGGGACCGTCAGGGACGCCACCGCACGCCACGATGGCAATCTTGTCAGTGTCGCTTGCCATCGCGCACTGCTGGCTGCACAGCCTCTTGCCACGCGCGCCTGGAAAGGCCCCAGGGCGACACGTTGGTGGATGTGCTGGAGTGCGGGTACAGAGCGGTAGCTTGCCGCGGCAAGCGCCTTGCCGCGGTCGTTGTCTTGTTGCATCCGGAAGCTTGTCGCTCACCGGGACTTGCCGGGACGCGTGGCGCGTCGCGGCAAGTTCCTTGAGATGCCTTGGTTGGCCTTCCCGGCAAGCTCCTCTTACCGGGGCCTTGTCTCCTTGGCTTGAGTACTTTGTTCTTGAATGGCTCCAAAGGAACCACGGAGGACCTTGGCGGTCACCCGGCAAGCCTTGCCGCGGGGTGCTGTGACTGCCCATGCACAAGTTCGGGATACTAGGGTACCCCTACTCTAGTACACCGACACCGAGGAGGCGGACCAGGGGGCCGGGAAAGGCTCTCGGCGCAAGGCCGTCATACCCACGTCGTCTGATGACGACGAGGCTGATTCCTCCCGCGGAGGCGGGGGGAAGCAAGAAGAGACTCCACCTCCCCATACTGGGGAGGGGAAAAAGAGGAAAGCCGCCCCGGAGGGGGAGGACGGGACGTCCAAGAAGGGAAAGGTGTCCCTTCCGGACTACTCCGCCATGGCCGCCCATAGCAAGGAGGGGTGGCTGCCCAGGGGGAATCCCCTAGAGCGATGGTAAGTATCCGCATCCTATCATGACTTTACTTCATAGTTTTTTTATAACACAGAACATATGTGCAGTCCGGCCAGGGCTCATCCCCAGGTATCTTCTTTGGCCGGGTCTCTGAGCGATTCGGAGATGAACTCGCTCCTGATGGCCACTACTCCTCAGCCCGCGGATGACACAGAGGTGTTGTCCCAAAGGCTCCTAGAGCAGGGGGAGGTGGCTCTGGAGACGTCCCGCGGCGGAATTCCAGATGTCGTACACGCGGGGTTCAAGATCCCCGCGGATTGTGCCAATGAGACCGCAGCAAGCCAGACTCTCATCCGGATACTGTGTCGGAGCCTCCGATGGCTCCGGATGCGGGCAGGCGGCCCCTCGCTAGGGAGGGTGAGCCACCCGTGCCAATGACTTCCGTCACGCCAGAGGTGTCGGATAGTCTGCTGGAAGCGCTTCGCGGCGCTTCCATGGATGACGAGCACCGCATTCTTATGGGCGCGGTGATTCAGAAGGTTCTGTCCGCCAAGAGCAGACTGACCGAAGTGTGTACCAGCCTCCTAACAGGCTTTGAGGTAAGTAATAAAAATGTTTCAAATTACCTCCTGATAGGTAGTAGCCCCTGATACTCTGTTTGGTGTTCGGAAAGAAAAGCCAAACGGAGGGTCAATGATAATCCCCAGGAGTCTAATAATAAGTATTCATGTGAATAAGCAGGTTGTCCTTCTTGCCGCTAATGCCGGCACAGCCGAGGTTGCCGAACTAAAGCTGGACCTGGAGCAGGCGCAGGGAGAGCTCGACCTCACGAAGAGGCAGCTCGAGGAGAACAAAGGTGAGTGATTCTCCGCTCTTATTTATTTAAGGATAGATAAAATTTGTTAGTCTAACGACGAAGCGTCGTGACTATGTAACAGGGGCCACCACCGAAGTGGCATCCCTGAAGAAAGCGTTGTCCAAGGCCGAAGAAAAGGCGTCCTTGGAATGCAAGGAGCGCGAAAAGCAAAGTGCTAGAGTGGGCGAGGTACGACAAGAGCTCCGGGACCTCGGCAAGAAGTTCGAGTCCGTGGAGCATGATGTGAAGATGAAAGAGGCCGAGCTTGCGAAGGCCCTCGTGAATATGAGAGACGCCAAAGCTGAAGCCGAGAAGGCACAGTAGGAAATCCAGGAGGCCAAAAAGATAGCGGCGGGTAAGAAATTCTTTATGCAAAGCAAACATGTGGAGGAGGCGTTTCTTTTACTTACCCGAATTCGGAGCTCTCCAGGGGCATTCGCAGATCTGCCACGCAGCCTATCAGATGCAGTGGAGTTCTAACGTGCCCGGGAGGGGAGCTCAACGGAGAAGCTGTTCTGGTCCCAGTATGCTGGGGCCGAAGACCCAATGCCTTTGTGTGACCAACTGAAATAGTTGGTCGAACTCCACAGGGCGGCCTAAGTGGCTATGAAAGATTTCATAGTCCGGATGTGGCCTGGTGAGCCCCTTCCCACTAGCTACTTCGGCCTGATCAAGCGGATGGTGAATGCCTATCCGCGGCTTCAAGTTATCAAGCGATCCGTTTGCATTGAGGGTGCCCGCCGGACCTTTGCCCGCGCGAAGGAGCATTGGGGCAAGTTGGATGCGGAGAAGCTGGTGAAGGACGGGCCACCGGAGGGCAAGGCACATCGTCATCCCGAGAAGTACTATCATGGCGTTATGAAGGGCGCTCATCTCGTGGCTGATGAATGTACCAAGGACAAGATCTTTGACTAAATGTACCTTTGCCGCTGTTGTAATTTAAAGACGAAGTTACTTGTGCTATGTAGCACTGTTTGATTTCAAATATTACCTTCTGTGTGGCTGTTTAAAAAATTCTGAAAGTAGGCCAGTCGTCGGCTTCCGCCCCCACGTAACTAGTACGGGGGTGTTCCTGGAAAAACCCAGATACTCTTTGCCCACATTTTTGGTCCCTTAAGGAGGTATCCGGTGCAGCGAACTAGGCAATCGGACTATGCGGCTTTATAACTTTCACTTAGCCATAGAAGTCTATAATTTTAAATTTCGGCAAAGCCCCTAGAATTCGAAGGGCCGAATTGGGGCGCTATATACGCCTAAATCGGACAAGGCCGATTCAACGCCTAAAGCGGAAAAAATCTTTAGGTATTTTAAGACCTCTCGAATAGCGACCAGATCTCGCCGCATCATGCCGGTCAGTTTTCGGCTTTCTCTACTGAGGTGCTCGTCCGGAAGAACCGGGACACAATCACAGTAGTTCTCCCTTTGCTACCTTAGCCGATATAGCAGAACGTAAGGTACCAAAACAAGGGAGCCGGGCTAACCCAACTATGGACCCAAGACATGATTCGGAGCTGATGCATATAGTGCTATAAGTTCGGGGTGCCGCACTGTTTAAAGTGTTCGGACTTTACTTGCCGTAGTACGGGGCGCCATAAGAAGCCCCTAGCAAACGGACTATACCAAGGTGTACGGATGCAATATCAAAGAAACATTTGTAAGAAAAACTGCTCAAATAAGAATAATAAGCTGACACTATATATGATCTCCCATTGATGAATAATATGTTTAAGTGTATGTTTACAATGAATGCATTAAGCGGAGATTAATAGGACTATTTAACATGTCCTATCCAGGGGTAGGCCGCGTATAGATAGATAAAACAGGTATAATGATCGTAAATAGATTCCACCTGGGTATTTCCATCTGTGCGCAAAGCCTGTTGCCTCCTTGGTTTTCGCTCCTGTATAGGTCCGATAATCCGGCTCTTCTGAAGAGGCTGCCCTAAGGCAGTGTCTTGAAGAAAATAAAAAAAGGAAGGTTTTTTTATGAAAGTATGCTGCAGTGATACCTCTCTGTTGATTGAGTCATTGTTGTGCCTCCGCCTATGCCCATGGTATTTTGAGTCCGTAATTGTGTACATGTGGCACGAATGCTGCTTTGATGGGGCTTGAGTGGAGGCCGGACAGCTAGTCGCGCTCCTGGCGTGCCTGATGATCCTATTGCGGGGTGCTCCGGACTCGCTTCACGGTGCTCGAAGTTGTCATCACCGGATTGGTTTGTCGAAGGAGGCCGCATTGTACTTATGTCGCGAGGGCTGCTGTATGCTCTCCTGTTCGGAGAGAGCGGTCCATGTTTTCGTTGACTATTATGACCCCGCGTGGTCATAGAATCTTGAGCTTGAGGGATGCGTAATGTGGTACCGCATTGAATCTGGCGAATGCGGTTCGTCCCAACAGTGCGTGGTAACCACTGCGGAAAGGGACGACATCGAAGATTAATTCTTCGCTTCTGAAGTTATCCGGAGATCCGAACACCACTTCCAATGTTATAGAGCCCGTACAATGGGCCTCTACTCTAGGAATTACACCTTTAAAGGTGGTTTTTGTGGGCTTGATCCTTGAAGGGTCAATGCCCATTTTGCGCAATGTGTCCTGATAAAGCAGGTTCAGGCTACTGCCGCCATCCATAAGGACTCGCATGAGGTGGAATTCGTCGATGATTGGGTCTAGGACCAATGTGGCTGAGCCGCCATGACGGATGCTAGTAGGGTGATCCCTACGATCAAAGGTGATCGGACAAGCTGACCATGGGTTAAATTTGGGGGTGACTGGCTCCATCGCATAGACGTCCCATAACGCTCGCTTCCATTCCCGCTTGGGAATGTGAGTGGCGTAGATCATGTTGACCGTTTTTACCTGGCGGGGGGAGGGGGGATTTCTTCTGTCCCGCTGTGTTCGGACGCCGGGGATCTTCATCATCGTCGCTGTGCAGCCCCTTGTCCTTGTTTTCAGCGTTTATTTTGCCGGCTTGTTTGAACGCCCAGCAGTCTCTGTTGGTGTGGTTGGCTGGCTTGTCTGGGGTGCCATGAATTTGGCACGAGCGTTCCAGTATACGGTCCAGACTGGACGGTCCCTGATTGCTTGTTTTGAACGGCTTCTTCCGCTGACCGGACTTGGATCCACTGAATCCGGCGTTGACTGTCGTGTCTTCAGTGTTGTTGTCGTTGTTTCGTCGCTTATGTCTGTTGTGTCGTGGCTTGCCGTTATTGTCGCAGACATCCAAAGTGCCAGAATGTGGTGTAGTGCTGCTGCGGTCCAACCAACTGTCCTCGCCCACGCAAAAGTGGGTCATTAGTGTTGTGAGAGCTGCCATGGACTTGGGTTTTTCCTCGCCGAGGTGCCGGGCGAGCCACTCGTCACGGATATTATGCTTAAAAGTCGGCAGAGCTTCGGCGTCCGGACAGTCGACTATTTGGTTCTTTTTAGTTAGGAACCGAGTCCAAAATTTCCTAGCTGACTATCCGGGCTGTTGAGTAATGTGGCTCAAGTCATCGGCATCCGACGGTCGCACATATGTGCCCTACAAGTTATCGAGGAATGCGTCTTCCAGGTTTCTCCAACTGCCAATGGAGTTTGCGAGCAGGCTGTTTAGCCAATGTCGGGCAGGTCCCTTGAGCTTAAGGGGAAGATAGTTGATGGCATGTAGATCGTCTCCGCGGGCCATGTGAATGTGGAGAAGGAAATCTTCGATCCATACTGTGGGGTCTGTTGTGCCATCGTATGATTCGATGTTTACGGGTTTGAACCCTGCTGGGAATTCATGATCCATCACTTCGTCAGTGAAGCAGAGGGGGTGCGCGGTACCTCTGTGCCGGGCTATGTGGCTACGCAGTTCGAATTTGTCTGGGTGGCTGTTTTTGGCCCGGCCGGACTTGTTGATAGTGTATCCGGCGTGACGGTCATCGTCGTGTGCTGTGGCGCGCCCCCGCGATCCATCGATCGATCTTGGCTGTCCTGCGATGTTTTCTAGTATATCTTGCAGGTCATGCCTGTTGCCCCGGGCCGTAGTGTATTGGCATGGGGGTGTGGGCTGATATTCGGGCTGATACGCCGTTTTATCCTGGCCACGAGGTGGCCGGTCAGCCGTGTGGAGCTCGAGTCCATATTCCTCGGCTGCCAGGACTTCAGTCCATCTATCTGTGAGTAGGTCTTAATCAGCTTGCAGTTGTTGCAGCTTCTTTTTCAGGCTCCTCACAGTGGCTATAAGCCGACGCTTGAAGCGCTCCTGCTCTACGGGATCCTCAGGCATGCCGAACTCGTCGTCGCCGAGGCTAATCTTGTCTTCGGAGGGGTGCGTGTAGTTGTCCTCCTCCGGATATCCATCCATTGCCTGTTCGTCTGGGCTGACCTGCTCATCTTCCTGCTTGGCCTGCTCGAAGGTGGGCTGATCAGGGTTGTATTCCTCTTCGGCACCATCCGGATTGTTTTTGTCTCCTGGGAAGGTATTGCTGTGGCGGGGCTTGGAGCGGCGTCGACGACGCCCGTACTTTGTTTTTCTCCTTGAGGGGTTATCCTTCGTTGCCTCATCGCCATTGGTTTTCTTCAGAGTGTCCACCATATATATATCGTATGAGGAGGTGGCTGTCTACCGCCTTGTGAGCGGTGGTTCCTGTATTTCTCCTGCATCATCGTCCATACCGTCGATGTCTTCAGAGTCGAAGTCAAGCACGTTGGTTAAATCATCGACCGTGGCAATGAAGTGGGTGGTGGGTGGGCAGCGAATTCCTTCGTCGCCTGCTTCGCACTTGAGCCGGACATAGTTCATCCCAGAGCCTCCTGACAAAGAGAGAGGCTTTAATGAGTTCAGCATGTCGCCAAAGGGCGAGTGTTGGAAGATATCTGCAGCGGTAAACTCCATCACCGGAGCCCAACCTGGCTCGGCAGGCTCGAGAGTTCGCAGACTAGAACCAACAAGCGGATACGAGTCCGGGGTTCGGAGTCACATGCTTCCGCTGAGGTGAGACATATGTTCGGCTCCACCGCCGATGAGTGTGCGGCCTGCGGGGCGGGGTCCATCCCTCCGTCCTTAGGCAATGCAGCCTGCTCTGGATTTAGGTCCGGGGCTGCTACAGGGGTGATGTCCCAAGCATTGTCCAACAACAGGTCTAAGCCGTGCTTATCGTGACTGTCCGGTGCTCCTAGCATAGGCCCGAATCCGTCGAAGATCAGGTCTCTGTGAATATCTGTCGTGTAGTTCAGGTTTCCGAACATGATCTGGTGGCCAAGCCAATTGGACCGACGTGTGAAACCGCCGAACAAGAAGATCTGCCCAAGCAGAAAAGTCTCACCATGGACTGCGTTGTTAACGATGATTGAAGGAGCCATCGAGCCTTGCAGCGATAACACAGAGGAAATCTCAATGAAAGCACCACTGTCGATGTCAAAACCGGCGAATCTCGGGAAGGGGGTCCCGATCTGTGCGTCTTAGGCTGATGGTAACAGGAAGCGAGGGACACAATGTTTACCCAGGTCCGTTCCCTCTCGAGGGAGGTAAACCCCTACTTCCTGCTTGATTAATATTGAAGATACGAGTAGTACAAGAGTAGATCTACCACGAGTTCGTAGAGGCTAAACCCTAGGAGCTAGCCTATGATGATTATGATTATAATTGTGATCGGCCTTCTAAGGACCAATATCTCCGGTTTATATAGACACCGGAGAGGGCTAGGGTTTACATGGAGTTGGTTACAAGGAAGGAAATACAATATCCGGATCGCCAAGCTGGTCTTCCACGCCAAGGAGAGTCCTATCAGGACACGGGACGGAGTCTTGAGTCTTGTATCTTCATGCTTCAATAGTCCGAATGGTGCATATAGTCCGGCTATCCGGATACCCCCTAATCCAGGACTCCCTCAGACCCCTCGAAATGTTAAGGACAAAAGGATTGGCTCAAGGTCAAAGCTCAAGACTCTACATTTTCTATTTTATTGATCCAAGATCACATTGAGTCTATAGCAAAAGCCAATACTATCAAGGAGGGATGAGTGATAACCCACAAGTGTAGGGGATCGCAACAGCTTTCGAGGGTAAAGTATTCAACCCAAATTTATTGATTCGACACAAGGGGAGCCAAAGAATATTCTTGAGTATTAGCAGCTGAGTTGTCAATTCAACCACACCTGGATAACTTAGTATCTGCAGCAAAGTATTTAGTAGCAAAAGTGGTATGATAATAAAGGTAACGGTAGCAAAAGTAAAGATAAATGTTTTTGGGTTTTTGTAGTAGTTGTAGCCGTAGCAACGGAAAAGTAAATAATCAAAGAACAATATGTGAAAAGCTCGTAGGCAATGGATCGGTGATGGATAATTATGCCGGATGCGATTCCTCATGTAATGGCTATAACATAGGGTGACATAGAACTAGCTCCAGTTCATTAATGTAATGTAGGCATGTATTCCGTAAATAGTCATACGTGCTTATGGAAAAGAACTTGCATGACATCTTTTGTCCTACCCTCCCTTGGAAGCGGGGTCCTAGTGGAAACTAAGGGTTATTAAGGCCTCCTTTTAATAGAGAACCGGAACAAAGCATTAGCACATAGTGAATGCATGAACTCCTCAACCTACGGTCATCACCGAGAAGTATCCCGATTATTTTCACTTCGGGGTTGTCGGATCATAACACATAATAGGTGACTTTAGACTTGCAAGATAGGATCAAGAACACACATATATTCATGAAAACATAATGGGTTCAGATCAGAAATCATGGCACTCGGGCCCTAGTGACAAGCATTAAGCATAGCAAAGTCATAGCAACATCAATCTCAGAACATAGTGGATACTAGGGATCAAATCTTAACAAAAGTAACTTGATTACATGGTAAATCTCATCCAGCCCATCACCGTCCAGCAAGCCTATGATGGAATTACTCACGCACGGCGGTGAGCATCATGAAATTGGTGATGGAGGATGGTTGATGATGACGACGGTGACGAATCCCCCTCTCCGAAGCCCCGAACGGACTCCAGATCAGCCCTCCCGAGAGAGATTAGGGCTTGGCGGCGGCTCCGTGTCGTAAAACGCGATGAAACTTTATCTCTGGTTTTTTTCTCCCCGAATGTGAATATATGGAGTTGGACTTGAGGTCGGTGGAGGTCCAGGGGGCCCACGAGATAGGGGGCGCACCCTAGGGGGGTGAGGGCGCCCCCCTGTCTCGTGGACAGGCCTTGTGCCCCCTGGTGTATTTCTTTCGCCCAGAAATTCTAACTAATTCCAAAAAGTCCCTCCGTGGATTTTCAGGACATTCCGAGAACTTTTCTTTTCTACACATAAAACAACATCCTGGCAGTTATGCTGAAAACAGCCTCAGTCCAGGTTAGTTTCATTCAAATCATGCAAGTTAGAGTCCAAAACAAGGGCAAAAGCGTTTGGAAAAGTAGATACATTGGAGACATATCAATGAGGTGTTGCTTAATGGCTTTCTTGCTCAAAATGCTTAGTGATATGCTCCAAAGCCCTCAACTAATTTCTCAGATCCACATATGACCCAAACCAAAAGTCAAACTTGGCCCCACCGATTCTTTCTATCCGGCGCCACCGAGTTCAGATGTCATAGCCACTGCCACAAACCCTAGTCTTTTCGGTCTCACCGATAGGGATCTCGGTCTCACCGAGATGGGATTGTAATCTCTCTATTTCCCTTTGTAACATTTTGGTCCAACTGAGATGAGCGATCGGTCCCACCGAGATTGCAATGAAAACTCTCTGTTTCCCTTTCGTAACGTTATGGTCTCACCGAGATGAGCGAATCGGTCCCACCGAGGTTGCCTGACCAACTCTCTGGTTAGCTCATCACCAAAATCGGTCCCACCGAGTTTGTGTAATCGGTCTCACTGAGTTTACGTTATGCCCTAACCCTAACCATATCGGTTCCACCGAGTTGACATGTCGGTCCCACCGAAAATCCTAACGGTCACATTATTTGCTAAATCGGTCCAACCGAGTCTCACGATTCGGTCCCACCGAGATTGGTAAGTTGTGTGTAATGGTTAGATTTTGTGTGGAGGCTATATATACCCCTCCACCCACTCTTCATTCATGGAGAGAGCCATCAGAACATGCCTACACTTCCAATATACATTTTCTGAGAGAGAACCACCTACAGTTGTGTTGAGGTCAAGATATTCCATTCCTACCATATGAATCTTGATCTCTAGCCTTCCCCAAGTTGCTTTCCACTCAAATCTTCTTTCCACCAAATCCAAATCCTGTGAGAGAGAGTTGTGTGTTGGGGATACTATCATTTGAAGCACAAGAGCAAGGAGTTCATCATCAACACACCATTTGTTACTTCTTGGAGAGTGGTCTATCCTAGATTGGCTAGGTGTCACTTGGGAGCCTCCGACAAGATTGTGGAGTTGAACCAAGGAGTTTGTAAGGGCAAGGAGATCGCCTACTTCGTGAAGATCTGCCCCTAGTGAGGCAAGTCCTTCATGGGCGATGGCCATGGTGGGATAGACAAGGTTGCTTCGTCATGGACCCTTCATGGGTGCGGCCCTCTGTGGACTTGCGCAGCCGTTACCCTTCGTGGGTTGAACTCTCCATAAACGTGAATGTACGATAGCACCACCTATCGGAACGACGACAAAAACATCCGTGTCTCCAATTGCGTTTGCCTTCTCAAACTCCTCCCTTTTACCTTCATATGCAATTGTTTTACATTCCACTGCTATACTCTTAGAATTGCATGTGTAGGTTGATTGCTTGACTTGTGCTATGTTGCTAAAATCTGCCAAGAACTAAAATTGGGAAAAGGCTAGATTTTTATTTGGTCAAGTAGTCTAATCACCCCCCTCTAGACATACTTTCGATCCTACAAGTGGTATCAGAGCTTTGGTCTCCATTTGCTTTGATTTCCATAGCTTTTGGTAGTCATAGCCTTGGTTTCACAACCTAGGAGAGCATTGCGTCTAGTGAGGGAAATTACCACTGTAGAGGTCCTTACTTTGATGGTACTAACTTTGCTAGTTGGAAGCATAAGATGAAAATGCATATTCTTGGACATAACCCCGCTGTTTGGGCTATTGTGTGTATTGGCTTGCAAGGTGAATTATTTGATGGGAGACAACCAAACCGTGAAGCTACCACGGAAGAATTAAAGATGCTGCAATACAATGCTCAAGCTTGTGGCATCCTCTTCAAGGGATTGTGCCCCGAAGAATTCAACAAAATCAACCGTCTTGAGAATGCAAAGGAAATTTGGGATACATTGATTGACATGCACGAAGGTAATGACTCCGTCAAGGAATCCAAATTGGATGTGCTTCGAAGTCAGCTTGACAAGTTCAAAATGAAGGATGGTGAAGGTGTCGCTGAAATGTACTCTAGGCTTGCTCTCATCACAAATGAGATTGCCGGCTTAGGAAGTGAACAGATGACCGACAAATTCATCATCAAGAAGATCCTAAGAGCTTTGGATGGAAAATATGATACCGTGTGCACATTGATCCAAATGATGCCCAATTACAAAGATCTCAAGCCAACGGAAGTCATTGGAAGAATTGTTGCTCATGAGATGTCACTCAAGGATAAGGAGGAGCTCCACAACAAGTCAAGTGGTGCTTACAAAGCCTCATGTGAAGCTCCCACATCATCAAGTGAGAACCAAACCTTCAATGAAGAATTGAGCCTAATGGTGAAGAACTTCAACAAGTTCTACAATAATAGGAGAAAGGAAAGAAGCTCCAAGTCAAGATCCAACAATGACAAAAGATCTTCTAGTCGAGAGCGTAATTGCTACAATTGGGGAAGACCTGGACACTATTCCAATGAGTGTACGGCTCCCTACAAAAGAAGAGAAGATTCTTCAAAGAGAAGAAGTAGAAGAGAAGAATCACCATCAAGAGAAAGAAGGAGTAGAGATGATAGTTATGAACGAAGAACATCCCCGAGAAGCAAGGATTCGGAAAGGAAGGACAAGTCATCAAGGAGCTACACAAAACGAAGACATCAAGCTCATGTTGGTGAATGGGTATCCGGCTCCGACTCCGACAATCACTCCGAGAGAAGCTATCACTCTGACACCGAATATACTCAAGATGAAGGTGTTGCCGGTCTAGCACTTGTATCAACCAACTCCTATGACATATTTGACTCACCAAATGAAGGACTTGGAAGATGCTTCACGGCTAAAGGCCCAAAGGTATCACACCCCGAGTATGTTGATTTCAATAGTGATGAAGATGACTTGTTAGGTGATGATGATCTACTTGTTGACAACTCAAGTGATGAATACTATGATGAAACGTCAAATAATCATGCTAATCAAGATAAAACGAATCACAGTTATAAGGAGAAGATTGAGCTCCTAACTAAATAACTAAACACTTTTAAGTTAGCTCATGAAACCATCTTAGGAGATCATCGAGAACTTTTAAGGACTCATGAGAAGTTACGCTTTGAAAAGCTCAACCTTGAGCAAGAACATGAGTTTTTAAAAGCAATCAATGTTGATCTTCGCAAGAAAAGTTCTTCTTACATTGCCAAGCGTTTACTCTTATCTACTTACATGCCTCAAGTCAAGTCTAGTAACAAGAACAAGAAAGATTCTTCCTCTAGTAGTAACAATAATCACGCTAAATCCAATGTTGTTGCTTCTAGTAGTTCTCTTGATTCCACTAATGATTCTCTTATCCAAGTTACACTTGAGCAAGAAAATAGCATATTGAAGGGAATTATAGAGAAAGGTGTTTACAAGAGCCTTGCCGGGAGTAAGTACTTCGAGGAAATTGTTCGCAAGCAAGGAAGGCACCGGAAGAACCAAGGTGTTGGTTTTGAACGAAAGTTCAATGCCAATGGAGTTGAGTGGGAAGAAGATCATTACCCCAAGACGAAGTTTGTTCCTCAACAAGAGAAGTATGATCCTACTTCTTTCAAAGGGACACAAGCTCAAGATGATCTTCCACCACAAGACCACAAGCAAAAAGGCAAGGACAAGCTTCAAGAGGAGATTGATGCATTCGAAGAAGCTCCTAAGGCCTTGGTCAAGTGGGTTCCCAAGACTACATCAAGTTCTACTTCATCAAGTACGACTACAACTCCAAGGATTCCCATCAATGATGTGGATCCCGAAGAAGAAGAACTAGTGAGTTCTTGAGGGTGACTCCGCCAACATACTTCATTCTTATCATTTTGGCGAGGAAAATGCAATCAACTTCCACATCTTGCACTAGTTCAAGCAGTCACAAACCCTCTTGTTGTTAAGACAAGGGACAAGGTAACCCAATGCTTTCGTGGACATCATCTTGTGTGTGTGTCACTCTATGTCTATGGATAGCCTTGTTTGTTCCTTGTGGGACTAACCCGTGTAGGTATTGAAAGTGCAACTCACTCCAAAGGATTGCTCCAAATGATCAACATCCACATAGAGCATCCACATCTTCAACACCTACATGAAGTCATGATCGACAAAACCCAAGGTTAGTTCATCCCTCTTAGGGGGGGTCTCACATCTAGGGGAGCTTTACTCTAAGAATTGATCTAGAGCAACTCTAATGGTGTGAACACAACAATGCTTTATGTAAAAGTGGTAACCCCACTTGTGCTTAAACGATGAGTATGACCTATGATCAAAGGTTCTCATTTTACTCCTAAGTCAATATACTCATATATAGATGACCTAGTTGTCGCCAATTTTTTGATAGATGCTAGAATTGTGTGTGCATGCTTTGTCACATATTTCATTTGCCATTTGATTGTATGAGCATGTTGGTTGCATAATTTAATCATTTCAGAACATCCACTTGTAGTTTTGAGTGTTTGGTTTCCTTCTTTTGCCACGTGGATGGACAAGAATGCCTAAGAACCTCCTCTAGCTATCTATGCTTTTCTTGTCTCAAACTCTATTCATGCTATATCACAAAGTTTGATCAAGTGAGATTCAAACCACTCTATGTGAGGAGCACTCGGAGTCCCCGATTCGTCATAGACTTAAACTTCCAAAACCTCTTTGTGCATTTCAGTCTGACCGATTCATCCATTTCGGTCATACCAAGATCACTAAGTTGATCTAGGTTATCAATCTCAGTGCAACTGATTTGAACTTTTAGGTCACACCGAGTGGCAGTAACTGCTTGCAGTTATGCGTCTCGGTGCCACCGAGTTGTTCCACTCGGTCACATTGACAGGGACAGGCTATATATACCCCCGGGCCAAAATTTGGAATTTTTTCCGAAACCGTTCGCCCGCGCACAGCCTGCTCCGCCTCTTCGGGTCTCCGGATCGTCCTCCTCGTCGCCAGCGACCTCCCACCGCTGGTCTCCGCCGCCGTCAACGGGATTCTGCTCCGCTGTTATCACCGTAGAAAGTCCATCGCCGCATTAGGGTATGGATTTGAATCTTTGTGGTATTCTTAACTCCAATTCCTAGCACACTGCATTGCCATAAATCTTGCCATGTTTGAAATCTTCCTATCCAGCAAAACTACTCTGTAGATTAGTCTTGGATTGGAAATTTAGGGTTCGGTTTCCGCTGAATTCATCTCGGACCGACCGAGTTGTAGAAATCGGTCTCACCGATTTGGCTCAGGCCATTGCACATGTGATTCTCGGTCTGACCGAGAATTGCAAATCGGTGTGACCGAGATTGATTCTTTGTGAAATCCTAGCAGTCTCGGTGCCACCGAACTGTGACTCGGTCTGACCAAGTTCACTTGTTTAGGTTCCAAAAGCTGCTTCAGTATTACCGAGTTTAGAAATAGGTAGCTCCGAAATGCTTTCTGTGGAAAACTAAAACTAAGTTTTTGACTCATTTTTTTGCAAAAACCTCTGTGCTTTGTGATGCTCATCCACTCTACCTCATCTACATCTATTCACAGGGTCTGCTGTCAGAGTTTGCATCATGTCAGATCAGAGTGACAGTTAGAACAAGTCTAAGGAGCAAGTTCATATGAGTGAGGGCACCAGTCCCTCTAGCAGTTATGATGAGGGTAGCAGAAGCACACCCAACAATTTCCTCAAGGCAGCAACCAGGGTAAGGAATAAGAAAACCTTAGATTCTGAAGATGAGGACTATGTTGCTGTACAGGATGAGGCCACCTCAAAGAAGAAGGTGCTGAAGGAGTATGGAACAGATGCATCCACTAAGCCTAGAATGAAAACCAAGGCTCCTGCAAGAAGAGTTCCAATGTCTAAGGCCAGAGCCTCTACTCAAAAAACTTTGGAATCTGAACCCAAAAGGCAGCTGCAGAAGGAAAGAAGAAGGAAAGAAACAGAGGAAGATGGTACAAGAAAGTTGACCCAATGGCAGAATTTGAGAAGCACTCTTCTGATGAGGAAGAAGAAGAGGAAGAGGTTGCTGCACCAGCACCTAAAGCTCAGAAGCTAATGGGAGATGCTATAAGGTCAGGGGCTACTCCATCTAAGACCAAAGATGCTCCTAAGGCTGCTGCTCCTAAGCCCAAGTCTGCACCTAAGAGGAACACTAGGAGTATTCTAGCTGAAGAGAAGAACAAGGCCCCAGTGCCTGAGGCTGATGATGATGAAGAAGATGACACACTTGTTTTGAGAAAGCTGAAGCCCAAGATTCCTGATCATAATGATGCTCATCCAGTTGTAGAGGATATGAAGCTCAGGAAGGATGCATGACTGAGAATGTGGAGACAGACTGATCCCTATGCTGTTAGAAGAAGACTGCAGTGGACTACATGTTCCACACTAAGGAACATCAAGATTTCTATGAGAAAGTTTTCTTGACAAGAAGCCCGTAGTATGTGACATGAGATGGGTTGACTGGGAGTACATCAGGAAGAATGAAGAGCTCTACCCAGGAGTGTATGACAGCTTCAATGCTTGTGGAGTAGGTGACTTTGTTGGCCAGAAGCTCATCAAGTGGAATGATGAGCTCATCATGCAGTTTTACTCCACAGCTCACTTCTACCCAGATGGGAAGATAGTCTAGATGTCTAAAGGTACTAGGTACCAATTGATAGTTGGAGAATGGGCAGAGTTGATAAATGCTCCAAAAGAGAATGAGGATGACTTGGATGTCTATGCCAACAAGAAGAAATACCACAATTCTATGGCTCACATGTATAGAGAGATCCTAGATGCTGCACTAGAGACACATAAGTTTGGATCTGTATATTACGTGTTGTCAGGATTGCCCACTATCAACTGGATCTTAAGACACACTTTGCTGCCCAAGTCAGGTGATCACAAGATGATCATAGGCCATGCAATCAACTTGCTGCGTATATTTGATGTGCCTCAGAAATTCAAAGTCATGAGCCTGATTGTGGAAACAATCAAAAGGACTGCTGCTGATCAGAAGAGGAGTTGTGGATGTGCCCCACACATTCAGGAGCTCATAAACTCCAAGATGGGAACAGGCACATATCTTTTGGACAACGAGCACCTGCCCATCTACCCTGATTTTGAGGACAACACCATTGTGATGGATGAAAATGAACCATCATCTGTGCAAGCACAAGAGAAGAAAGATAAAGCAAGGGCTGAGAAAGCTGCTAAGATGCCAACTGTTGAAGAGACATCTCAAATTTTCCTCAAGAGCAAGCAAGATCAGCTTGGCTACTTGATTGCCTCCACCTTGAGGATTGAGAAGGGCTAGTCCACCCTGACTCAAAACCAGGAGTGTTTGGAGAGAATCATAGAGCAAAAGTTTTATGCCCTTGATGTCAAAGTGACTGAGATCCAAACTACAGTTGAGCAACTTCAGGAGGATGTGGAGGAGAAGAAGGGCAAGTCTACCACAGATGCTTTTGCTAGAGTGACCAGAGGACATAGATCTGCTGTAGTGCCTGTTCCAGACACCAGAGCTACATCAGCTGCACCAGCTACAGCTTTAGTGCCTCCAGCTCCAGCACCCACTCCACTAGCTCCAGCTACATCAACAGAAGCTTTCGTCCTTGGAGCCATCTCTACACCATCACATGAAGACCAAGCCCGAGAGTCGTTTAGCACTATGCATTTTTATGAACTTTTTGGTAACTTGTTGCCAAAGGGGGAGAAAAATGTATAGATCATAGGCTTAGAGAGAGAGTGTTGCTTTTGATCTCTCTTGTCTTTTTGGTGGTTGAACTTCGTTATTTATGTGTTTGCTTGATACATTATTCTTTTGTGAGATACTTGGATGATCATGTGTTTGATCATATGATATGCTACATTAATCCTTGTTGGATGATATTATCTCTTATCCTCATATGATCATTCACTTTGCTTGGTGATGAGTGCATGTGTTTAATTATTATCATTTTGAGCACTCCACCAAGATGTATGAGACATGAAATAGTAACGCATGATCCTAACTCATTGTGCATTTGTTATCCAAAGAAAATTTTACAAAATGCACAAATTTAGGGGGATCTCTTGCTTTTCACATACTTCTCAAAGCGACAATGTTTTTCAATCTTATTATAATTTGTCGAAGCTTTGATCTATATGTTGTCATCAATTACCAAAAAGGGGGGGGGGATTGAAAGTGCAACTATCCCTGGGTGGTTTTGGTAATTCCTAACAACATATAGCTCATTGAGCTAATGCCTTTTCAAAGATAGATATTTTAGGAAAGCTCAATGATTGGCATGGCATGGATGAGAAAAGTGGACCCCTCAAAATGCTAAGGACAAAAGGATTGGCTCAAGATCAAAGCTCAAGACTCTATGTTTTCTATTTTAGTGATCCAAGATCACATTGAGTCTATAGGAAAAGCCAATACTATCAAGGAGGGATGAGGTGTTGCTTCATGTCTTTCTTGCTCAAAATTATTAGTGATATCCTCCAAAGCCCTCAACTAATTTCTCACATCCACATATGACTCAAATCAAAAGTCAAACTCGGCCCCACCGATTCTTTCTATCCGGCGCCACCGAGTTCAGATGTCGTAGCCACTGCCACAAACCCTAGTCTTTTCGGTCTCATCGATAGGGATCTCAGTCTCACCGAGATGGGATTGTAATCTCTCTGTTTCCCTTCGTAACGTTCCGGTCCAACCGAGATGAGTGATCGGTCCCATTGAGATTGCAATGCAAACTCTCTGTTTCCCTTTCGTAACGTTTCGGTCTCACCGAGATGAGCGAATCGGTCCCACCGAGGTTGCCTGACCAAATCTCTGGTTAGCTCATTACCAAAATTGGTCCCACCAAGTTTGTGTAATCGGTCTCACCGAGATTACGTTATTCCCTAACCCTAACCATATCGGTTCCACCAAGTTGACATGTTGGTCCCACCGAAAATCCTAACGGTCACATTATTTGCTAAATCGTTCCGACCGAGTTTCACGATTCTGTCCCACTGAGATTGGTAAGTTGTGTGTAACGGTTAGATTTTGTGTGGAGGCTATATATACCCCTCCACCCACTCTTCATTGATGGAGAGAGCCATAAAAACATGCCTACACTTCCAACATGCATTTTGTGAGAGAGAACCACCTACACTTGTGTTGAGGTCAAGATATTCCATTCCTACCATATGGATCTTGATCTCTAGCCTTCCCCAAGTTGCTTCCCACTCAAATCTTCTTTCCACCAAATGAAAATCCTGTGAGAGAGAGTTGAGTGTTGGGGATGAAGGAAATATGCCCTAGAGGCAATAATAAAGTTATTATTTATTTCCTTATTTCATGATAAATGTTTATTATTCATGCTAGAATTGTATTAAGCGGAAACATAATACATGTGTGAATACATAGACAAACATAGTCTCACTAGTATGCCTCTACTTGACTAGCTTGTTGATCAAAGATGGTTGTGTTTCCTAGCCATAGACATGAGTTGTCATTTGATTAACAGGATCACATCATTAGAAGAATGATGTGATTGACTTGACCCATTCCGTTAGCTTAGCACTTGATCGTTTAGTATGTTGCTATTGCTTTCTTCATGACTTATACATGTTCCTGTGAGTATGAGATTATGCAACTCCTGTTTACTGGAGGAACACTTTGTGTGCTACCAAACTTCACAACGTAACTGGGTGATTATAAAGGACCTCTACAGGTGTCTCCGAAGGTACATGTTGAGTTGGCGTATCTCGAGATTAGGATTTGTCACTCCGATTGTCGGAGAGGTATCTCTGGGTCCTCTCGGTAATGCACATCACTATAAGCCTTGCAAGCAATGTGGCTAATGAGTTAGTTGCGGGATGATGCATTACATAACGAGTAAAGAGACTTGTCGGTAACGAGATTGAACTAGGTATTGAGATACCGACGATCAAATCTCGGGAAAGTAACATACCGATGACAAAGGGAACAACATATGTTGTTATGCGGTTTGACCGATAAAGATCTTCGTAGAATATGTAGGAGCCAATATGAGCATCCAGGTTCCGCTATTGGTTATTGATCGGAAACGTGTCTCGGTCATGTCTACATAGTTCTCGAACCCGTAGGGTCCGCACGCTTAAGGTTTCGATGACAGTTATATTATGAGTTTATGAGTTTTGATGTACCGAAGGTTGTTAGAAGTCCCATATGTGATCACGGACATGACGAGGAGTCTCAAAATGGTCGAGACATGAAGATTGATATAATTGGAAGCATATATTTGGATGTCGGAAGTGTTCCGGGTGAAATCGGGATTTTACCAGAGTACCGGG
>NC_041383.1:304867103-304868332 GCF_002162155.2 Triticum dicoccoides | reverse complement strand
GCCCCCCTCTTTCCTTCTCCTCCTCTCCCTTTCCTTCCCCCTCTCCTACTCCTACAGGAAATAGGAGGAGTCCTACTCCTAGTGGGAGTAGGACTCCCCCTTGGCGCGCATCTCCCTGGCCGGCCGCCTCCTCCCCTTGCTCCTTTATATATGTGGGTAGGGGGCACCCCATAGACACAACAATTGATCTCTTGATCACTTAGCGTGTGCGGTGCCCCCCTCCACCATAGTCCTTGTCGGTGTCAAAACCGGCGGATCTCGGGTAGGGGGTCCCGAACTGTGCGTCTCGGCGGATGGTAATAGGAGACAAGGGACACGATGTTTTACCCAGGTTCGGGCCCTCTTGATGGAGGTAAAACCCTACATCATGCTTGATTAATATTGATGATGTGTGTTACAAGAGTGGATCTACCACGAGATCAAGGAGGCTAAACCCTAGAAGCTAGCCTATGGTATGATTGTTGTTCGTCCTATGGACTAAATCCATCCGGTTTATATAGGCACCAGAGAGGGCTAGGGTTACACAAAGTCGGTTACAATGGTATGAGATCTACATATCCGTATCGCCAAGCTTGCCTTCCACGCCAAGGAAAGTCCCATCCGGACACGGGACGAAGTCTTCAATCTTGTATCTTCATAATCTTGGAGTCCAGCCGACCATGATAGTTCGGCTATCGGGACACCCCCTAGTCCGGGACTCCCTCAGTAGCCCCCGAACCGGGTGTCACATCCCTAGCTTCTGGCATTGCTCTAGGCTAGCTTCATGTGTGCATCATGTCTATATTTTTGAAACTTGAATTGAGGAATATTGGAAGCCTCAAAACCCTAAATAAAAGAGGGGCAAAAACCCTGGAAATCTCATTCATTGCTCCAAAGTGCTCCTCCTAAATGTTTGATAATTTTTGGTAAGGGTTCTGGTCCCAACCAAAATATTGAACATTTTTAAGGATTTATTTTTGGGACTTTGAATTTAAATCACTAGCTATTTGAATTTGAATTATATTCATATAATTAGAATATAATTTAAATACCCCTGAAATATTTTATAAGCTTTTGGAAAAGTCCATCTAGCAATATAAAAATATTCAGAGGAGCTTTGGCATTGTTTGAATTATTATTTTTAATTCAAACAGTGGCAAAAGAATTAAATAAAGAAAACAGAACAAAAATAAAAAAAAGAGCAAAGCATCTTACCTGGCGCTTACCTGGTGGCCCAACAGGACCGGCCC
>NC_041383.1:304846735-304866965 GCF_002162155.2 Triticum dicoccoides | reverse complement strand
TGTTTCTCCCCCATGACCGAGAGTCGCCATCGCCGCCGCTCGCCAAAACCACGGCCACCGGGCCTCCCTCGCTCCCCCGACTAGCCCAGAGGCTCCGCCTCGACCCCCTCTTTCTCTCCACCGAGCCACGAGGCCCCGGACGCGCTGCAATGCCGCCACCATCGTCGTTTCCGTCGCCGGCCACCGAAGCTCACCGCCGTCGATTCGCGACGTCTGGCGCGTCTCCGAGCCCACTGAGCCACCCTGCCGCCTCCCTGTGAGCTTGCCGTCATTTCCCCTCACTTCTCTCTCTCGCGCGCGCCCTGTAGCCGCCGCCCCACGAGCACCCGAAGCCGCCGTCCGCCATGGCCGGTGAGCTTCGTGCTCCCGGGCTCCTCCACCTGCGCTCGTTGCCTTCGAGTGCTCCTCACGACCCCAGTAATCCGTAGAGGCCCTCCGCTGACCTCGCCGTGCCGTGTAACGCCGAACCCGAGCACGCCCGAGCTCCGGCCGCCGCTGCCGAGCTCGGGGCCGTCGTCTCCGGCCGCCCTAGCTGCTGCTGCTTGCTGAAACGGGCGCGGGTGAGCTCCAGCTCTCCGTAGCCGCTCTCCTCCGTCCATTTGGACGCCGGAGGAGTGAGCCCGAGCCCTCCGCCGCGCCTGTTGCCACCGGCGACGCGCCGCCGGCGGGTTAGGCCCCGCTGACCAGGGGTTTGACCCCCCCTGGGTCGATGACAGGTGGGGCCAGCCCCCCTGCTAATTAGTTTAGTCTATTTTAACTAATTACCCCCTCTGCTGACACTGACATGCGGGCCCAGGCTCTAATTAAGTTAGGTTAGTTAGTGAGTCACTGACGTGTGGACCCCACACGTCAGGTTTGACTCTGGGCGACCCAGTTGACCTGCTGACGTCATGATGATGTCAGGCTGACGCAATAAGTATTTCTGGATTTAAAAATAATCAGGAAATTCCAGAAAATGCTTAAAACTTCAATAAATCATAGAAAATTAACCGTAACTCCAAATTAAATAAATTATATATGAAAAATTATCAGAAAAATTCAAGGAATCCATCTGTACCATTTTCATGCATGTTAGAACAACTTATAGCTGCTGTTTAGCACAAATCAATTACATGGCATTTGAATAATCACATATGGAGTTTGAATTTGAATCTTGGATTCAAACCAACTTCATTTAATCTGGTTTTAGTTGCATTAGCCCAAAACACATTCATTTTGCCATGTCATGATCATGCATCATATTGTGCATTGCACTGATCGTGTTTTTCTGTATTTGCCGGTAATTGTCCCCTCTCGATAGACGTGTATCGATGATGTGATCGTTGACACTGATGAAGACTCAATGTTATCTTCAGAAGTGCCAGGCAAGCAAACCCCCTTGTTCATTCCGATACAATCCTACTCTCTCGCTCCTGCTCTCTTTTACTGCATTAGGACAACATCGATTCATCTGTTACTTGCTGCGGTAGCTGAACCCCTTTATCCTCTGCATGACCTGTCATTCCACAGTAATTAGATGAAACCCACTAGCATGAGTAGGAGTTGTTTGAGCCCTGTTGTGCCTACTCATTCATCGTTGTTTGTCATGCCTGCTACTGCTTAGAGTTGAGTCAGGTCTGATTCATCGGGGATGAATCAGAGGCGTGTGAACATGTCCTGCTGTGTGTGAGCTAAGTGTGTGAACACGATTTGGTAAAAGGTGTCGGTGAGAGGCCATGTAGGAGTACATGGTGGGTTGTCTCATTGAAGCCGTCCTCAGGAACTGAGTTCTGTGTTTGTGATCCATGATTCAGCTACTACCATACATTGGGCCCTGAAATATGACCCCGCTCGACTTCTTATTCACCCTAGTCCTCTGTCCAGGAGTTGCAAGTAGTTTCTGGTGTTTGTAGCTTACTGGAGGCCGTGGACAGCGTTGACCGTAGGGGTGGGCTGTGATGCGGTAGGTACGTGGCACGGTGTACCGGATGCCCGTTTGGTATCTCGGGTATCCTGTTCACATCGTTTGGGGCTGTGAGCGAAACTCCAGCCGGATCTCCTCATGGATGGAACCCGAATAGGCGATAAACCTGGACTAGAGACTTGAGTGTTTAGGTAGGTCGTGGTCTACACCCACGTCGGCTTTCGCTTGAAGTCTGCCGAGCACATGTCGTGTGCAGACGCTAAGTGGTGGAAACATGTATGAAGAAGTACACCCCTGCAGGGTTAACATCATCTATTCGAATAGCCGTGTCCGCGGAAAAGGACTTCTGGGTTGCTTATATCAGTTCATAGACAAGTTAAAGTGGATACTTTAAAATGCGCAAGATAAGCGTGAGTGCTATGGATGGCGTTCTCGTAGGGAGACGGGAGCGGATCCATAGTGGTGTATTGATATGATGAATATGTGGACTCGTGTGCGCCACCTCAAAGAAGTTACTCGCAGTCGTAGTTCAGGATAGCCACCGAGTCAAAGCTGGCTTGCTGCAGTTAAACCCCACCATCCCTTTGTTGATAATGATGCATATGTAGATAGTTCTGATGTAAGTCTTGCTGGGTACATTTGTACTCATGTTTGCCTATTTTATGTTTTGCAGAGAGACTTCAGTCTCACTAGTAGTTCCACGTGGACTTCGACGTTTAGCTTGTTACCTCAGCTACGATCTTGTGCCCTCGGCAGGATCTGATAGATAGTCAGGCTTCTCGGCCTTTTTCATTTATAGATGTCTGTACCCAGACATGATAGCTTCCGCTTGTGCTTTGATTCGTATGCTCTGAATGTTGGGTCATGAGACCCATGTTTGTAATATCTCGCTCCTCGGAGCCTAATGAGTAAAATACTTGAGTCGTAGAGTCATGTTGTGATGCCATGTTGTATTTGCACATATCGAGCATATTGTGTGTATGTTATTGAAATGCTTGGTATGTGTGGGATCTGACCATCTAGTTGTTTATCTTTAGTAGCCTCTCTTACCGGGAAATGTCTCCTAGTGTTTCCACCGAGCCATGGTAGCTTGCTACTGCTCCGGAACACTTAGGCTGGCCGGCATGTGTCCTTCTTCGTTCCTGTGTCTGTCCCTTCGGGGAAATGTCACGCGATGAATACCGGAGTCCTGTTAGCCTACTACAGCCCGGTTCACCGGAGTCCTGCTAGCCCAGTGCTACAGCCTGGATTCACTCGTTGATGACCGACACGTTCGATGCTGGGTCATGGATGCATGTCCCTGTAAGTCTGTGCCACTTTGGGTTTACGACTAGCCATGTCAGCCCGGGCTCCTTATCATATGGATGCTAGCGACACCGTCATATACGTGTGCCAAAAGGCGCAAACGGTCCCGGGCTAAGGTAAGGCGACACCCGTGGGAATACCGTGCGTGAGGCCGCAAAGTGATATGAAGTGTTACATGCTAGGTCGATGTGGCATTGAGTCGGGGTCCTGACACCGGGCTTCAGCGATGACGAGTCCGGCGCGTATATTGTCTTCGGCGTTGCAAGGCGGGTTCTCCTTCAAACTTCATGTTCCTGTCGAATAGTGTCTGGCTTCCTTATAAATGTTGTGCTCCTTGGATTCTACGCCCAATAATGGCCTTCTTCCACGTGTCGTATGAATGCGAAAAGCTAGGGTAGTTTTACATTTTACACCCTAGTCGTGCGAACGAGCCGCCTATAAGAGAGGCGAGGATCTAGATCCAACTCACACCATCCTCCATCGGCAAGTTCTCATCGAAGCGCCTCTGACAAAAATCCATTCCATCATGGATAGTCGACGCGGCTCCTCCTCTCGCGCTCCCAGCCCTAAGCCAGGAGATTGGGGGAGATGCTCAGTTCCACACAGCGAGCTAGTGGCGCTCCAAACCGAGGGATATCTTCCCCCAGCTTTCATGGTTCCGGTTCGAGCCGGACTGGCCACCTTCAGGGGTGGAAAGCAGGCGGAGAGCGTCCCCAACCCTTCCAAAGGATAGCGGGTATGCTTCGTCCCTTATCTAATAAGGGGACTCGGATTTCCCATACATCCGTTTCTCCGGGGGCTCCTGGAGTTCTACGGACTCCAGCTTCACCACCTCACACCTGCCTCCATTTTGCACATCGTGGGCTTTGTAGATCTTTGCGAGCTGTTCCTGGGCATCGAGCCCCATTTTGCGCTGTGGAAGAGATTGTTTTGCCTCGTACCCCGTTCTTACGAGGGGTCGATATATCAAGTGGGCGGAGCCGAAATATGGCGCATAGCCGGGACCGGATATCTATCTGGCACCCCGAAGAAGGCGTCCGAAGACTGGCCTTCAGAATGGTTCTACATGGAGGACGCTCCTCTGCCGGATCTAGTTCGGATCGGCCTCCCGGAGTTCAGCAATGCTCCCTTGAAGAAACGCCTGAGTTGGCGCCCGCGGAGCCCTCAACGAGAGGATGATGGGAGCGTCCATTATCTGATGGGCCGGATTAGGTTACTGGCCCACTCCGGATTGACCATGATTGGAATCATGGCCACGTGCATTATGCAAGGATTGCAGCCACTCCAATATAGGGGCCACCCTATCTGGGATTTCAACGGGGAAGACGACGCCACCCGTCATGGCCGCAGAGGGCCGGGCTCGGCAGCCTATCTGGCAAAGATCCTGTCCGGCTTGTACAAGGGAGAGGAGGAGGACTTCCTCCACACGAATCCATTGAATAGATTCTCCATGAATAACCCTCGGAGCTGGGTAAGTGGACGTTTATCTACCCGATCCATACTTCCAAAGTCAAGTATCTTAATTTGTGATGTCGACGCAGGAGCTGCGCTGGGACGTGGAGGGCATACAAAGCCTAACTCCACAGCCCGAGGATCCAGAACGATCCCTTGATCCGGCCTCCGAAGAGGATCCAGATATAAAGGTGGAGCTGATTGACGGGGTGTTCCACCAACTTAGCATGGACAATGCCCTCGTCGCCATTACGGCTGACTACCCCGGCTTGTTTCCGGCCTCCTAGGTGACTACGACCGAGGTCTTGACACCATCATTTGATCCATGCTCAATTCTGACCATCCTATACTGATGGTGCATCACAGGAGGTGCCTTTAAGGCGGGAAGCCGAACCTGCGGCGGCTGACCAGCAAGGGTTAGTTCGGCCCAGTAGGTGGAAGAGTAGTGCGACGCGAATCGAAACATCGCCGCAACAGTACGGTGCACCGTTGTTTTTAAGGGAAGGATCCCTAGGAGGTATATTATTGCTCATAACTTTTCTAGGAGAAAGAGCGCTCGCCGGACAGTGTCCGGAGAGGTTGCCAATCAAGCCTCCACCAGCCATGCTCCATCGCATGGTCCGGAAGGGGAGGCGAACACAAGGCATGAGCCGGATGTTCCTCCAACGGAGGAGGCCGACAGGCTGTCCGCCACCCGGTCTGAGGTGGAGAGCGCCATGAATCACAAGCGTCGCCGGACAGTTCTTCGTGACGCGTGTTTCTCCCCGGAGGCGTTGAATGCCTTTGAAGCGGGAGACGCGCACCTCCGTGCCGCTCAAGATGGTTTAACCAGAGCCACGGAGCAGTATGTGAAGGACATACGGGTAATTAATTTTAATAGTTATATATGCCAGTAGCCCCCGAGACTTAAAATAGTTAAAATTACTGATTTAAGGATCATTTATTATGCAGGATCTTACGGAGAAGAATACCTACCTGTCCCAGGAGCTTCAAGAGTGCAAGGCCCAACTTGAGGCCGCACTGGCCGCCACAGGGGGAGCCACAGAGACCCCCGCTGTAATACGTTCTTCGAAAAGATAAGTAGTTAACAAAGTGCAGCGTGTGCATAAATCTGACAATAATATTGCAGAGGGCGCCGGACTAGATCCGGACAAGCAACAGCTACTGCGTCAGCTAAAGGCCGCCGAGAGGGTGCTTATGAAGGTGCAGCAGGAGAGGAACAAGCTCCAGGATGCCCACACCCAGCTAGGAGAAGAGTTGAAAGGTGTTCGGGCCCAGCTGTCTGGCTCCGTGAAGGAGAATCAGCGGCTTCGTCGCGGCATTTATAGTAAGTGCTTGAGCAAATTCCTTTGAAAAGAATAATTCAGCGAGGAAGTCGATTGACAGAAATGTGTCTTTAGGTGTGCTCACAGGTCGCCCTGCGGAGGAAATGCCCGGTTCAACGGGTGACCAACTTCCCGAGCTGGTGCAACTGCTTGAACGTGTTCGGCAGGTGATGAGTGGCGTCGTTCAGGCCTTATGGCCTTCCGTCTCCCTACCTGAGGGACTTGGAAGGCTTGCTGAGAAGCTTCAGGGAGTACGGCGATGCCTCCGTCTGTGGAAGATATTGGCCTGCCGTCAAGGCGCCAGGGAGGCCTGGGCCATGGTGAAGACGCGGTACCCGAAGGCTGACCCAAACCACATGGCCAAGGTCGGACCTGTGGGGCCTGATGGGAAGGAGATCCCTGTGAGCTTGATGTACGGCCAAGTAGAGCTGGCCGCGAAATATTCCCAACAGGACTATAAATTAGACAGCCTGTTAGATGGGATTGAAGAGGAGTACAATCAGTCAGTTTGACGATGTAATTTTGAAATGACATATAGAATGCCTTCTAGTCGGATTGTAGATCGTTTGTCTTTTCGGACCTTTTCGCTTCAACCTCGGGACCCAACAGTCCGTAGTGTGTCCAAATACCCTTACGGTATAAAAGAACCAGGGCATGCATGGAGACAAGGCGTCGGGGTCATAATTGCTTTATCAGACAAGTGCCCAACTAGCTATGTTATATTACATGGTTAGTAAGAAACATCTTCCAGGGAGAATAGTTCCGTTAAGGGTTCCTTTCCCTGGAAGGCATGCCCTAAAGTGCATGTCCGGACTGCAAGAATAGTTCCTTTAAGGGTTCCTTTCCCTGGGGGAAGATAAATAAGTAAGTAATAAATCATCTTTCAAGTCACCGACCGAATATTCTCTTAAGAATGCTAGCTTCCGGCTTCACCCAGTCTGAGGTACACATCCGGCTGACCCGACAGTAACAATCACAGAGGTGCTCCCTTTACCTCCTAGCCGAACAATTGGGAACGTAGGGGTAAGCACAGGAGCCAGGCAACCCATCTTGGCCAAAACTTAAGTCATATCGATGCATATAATGGTGAATAAAAGGTACGTGCGGAAGTATAACACATGTGTTGGGCATGAAGCCCGTATAAATAAGCTTCTGTTAAAGAAGCCCCCAGGTGTAATGAGTGCTAGGAGCACATCAAGTGTGTGCGAACCATGTGCAAATCAGCCTATCAAAGGTATTGAAAAAAAAGTGGGAAGAAGGAGGGGACAAGAGACAGTGAAAATGTAAAAAGGTGGACGGAGGAGTGAGACGAACTCTGAGTCCGGCATTAGGCGTAGAATCTTCGGAGACGGGCTGCGTTCCATGGGTTCGTCTCAAGTCGGTTGTCAGATGCATTGCATAGACGGTATGCTCCGCCGGTTCGGACTTGGTCGATGATGAAGGGACCTTCCCACTTGGGCTTAAGTTTGTCCTTTTTCTTGTCCGGCAGGCATAGAACAAGTTCGCCAACGTTGTAAGTTTTGGCCCGTACTTCTCTGCTTTCATATCTTCGAGCCTGCTACTGATAAAATGCGGAACGAGCTTTCGCCACGTCCCGCTCCTCCTCTAAGGTGTCACGACTGGTTTTCCAATAAAAATATATATTGAGAAACCAATCTTTTGAGTCCAGTATGAGAGAAATCCTCCTCACTGGTAGACAAATTCTTGATACAACAAGCCAGTAGCATAAAATATATTACAGGGTCAAACTACGGTTGCTCAACCAAATTATTACAAGCACGCCAATAATTATACATAATGGCGGACATGACACAGTGGTGTGGAGGCATACTACTGACTCGAGGATAGGGAGGTGGTGGAGAAACACAGCGGGGAGAGAAATACAAGACTCTAAGTCTGTCATCTCATCGAGCGTCGAGGTGAGGCTCGATGAATTTATTTGGTAGTGGAAGCGGATATAAAATAGTGACCAAATCCAGGGTCGCACGAGACTGACTGGGACTCCTCTAGGTGTCGGACTAGCTATCAAACTCTTCATCCATGAGATCGCCTTCGTCAGCATCTGGCCAAATCAACAAGCCAGTGAGTACTTTTGAAAGTACTCGCAAGACAGTTCGGACGTAAGATATAACAAATGCATGCATGAATGCATCATGAATAATCCACCCATATACATTCAAAAATTAGCATAACAAGGTAAGTAAAAGGGAAACGGCGGTAGTCCGCCTAAAATCCCAACAAAACATAAATAAATACCGATCGGGTGTCTGAAGCGACGCCTCGAAAGGTGAATAAATAAATATAAGGAAATGATGCTACAGTCGGGCGTCTTAGCGACACCACATAAAGGGCTTAAAAAGAAATGCCACAGTCGGACGTCGGGGCGACATCACAGAAAGGGCTTTAAAAGAAATGCCACAGTCGGACGTCGGGGCGACATCACAGAAAGGGCTTTAAAAGAAATGCCACAGTCGGACGTCGGGGCGACATCACAGAAAGGGCTTTATTCGCAAGGAAATAATACTCATAATAAATGTTCAATTCATGAGAATAAATGGGTTAGTCCATCCACAGGAATAATCATTTAACCGGACTTAGCACTCATGCGATTCACCGGAGTCTCTGTCATCAAAACTGACATTTGATCAGGATAAGATAATATCGATCTAGGACATGGAATAGATGATTTGGAGGAATATATGACTCTGCAGAGTTTGTACAAAATTATTCCCACAGCCAACGGATTTCCGTAGTCAAGAAGGACTAGTTCCGTTTACGGTATTTCAGAAGAAAACACAGCTAACCAGTACACACCCATCCTACCTCTCGATGCTAGGAATCACCCTAGACATCGTCCAAGAAAAACTTTTGAGACGGGGAGAGCACAATATCGAATAGCATGGGATCAAATTTATATACGCGCGCTCTAAGGGGTGCCCCCCTCTCGGTCCCAACCGGAAACACCCATGCCCCCTGACCGGATGACTGGCTTTAATCCAGGGCCATGGAACCATCATCACGGCCTCTCCTTTTGGTGTGTACCTGAAAAGCGGTTTGCAACTTACTAAACCATATTCCTTGCGGAAAACATGTGGTAGTACAGGGAAGGAAATGAGAGGAACTGGACTGATACGGTTTGACACTGAAGTCACATAGTCTGGCATAAGACTGGCATGCTACGACACTGCCATCTTACCCATCCTCATGCCAACACATGGCCATTCATACTCACATCCATCCACTTATGGATCATCGAGCTCACTTACCTCAATATTGCATAAAATAACGTTCATCGATATGCTTCTCAACATGCCCTGAAACTAACTAAATGCAAAACATGCCAAGACACTCATCATATCAAAAGTTCAAACATGCTTGCCTGGTTCAGAGTAGTCGGAGCCTAGCTCGGTGAAGTTCGCGGCTCCGTCACCTCCTTCGGTATCTACGGTATAAAGAAAATATATGCGCTATCGTAAATACCAAGGGGTGCACAAAAAGTATTCCAAATTATTTTCAAATAAATCTGATAAAAAACTAGACAAAATTTTAAAGAGAACAGAAAAAGGACCTGAAATTTGGCTATTTCGTCTGCTGGTTTAAAAGAGGTGGACTTGGACCTCTTATCGGGTATCACATCATCCCTATCCACCATGGAGCGCAGCGCAGTTAGTTCCTCTGCCGCTAGAGCTTCGGATAATGCCTCTAGGGCCAGTGCGGCTGTCTTATTTTCAGCGCGGAGTGCTGTATCTGGATCACTGGCGAGAGTGATTATTCCATTGGGTCCGGGCATTTTGAGCTTCATGTACCCGTAATGGGGTATAGCTTGGAAGATTGTGAATGCCTCTCGCCCTAACAAAGCGTGATATCCGCTGCCGAATGGGGCCACTTGGAACGTGACCTCTTCGGACCTGTAATTGTCCGGCGAGCCGAACACTACATCTAGTGTGATTTTTCCTGTGCAGCGTACTTCTCGACTAGGGATTATTCCCCTGAAGGTTGTGCTGCTTCGCTCAATGCGGCTCCAGTCAATTTCCATTTTTTGAAGGGTTTCCTCATAGATGAGGTTTAATCCGCTGCCGCCATCCATGAGTACTTTCGTAAGACGAAAGTTGTCCATTAACGAACTAAGGACCAATGCGGCTGGTGCTCTAGCTGTTCGGAACTTAGGTTCGTCGCTGGCATTGAAGGTTATAGCAGTGTCGCTCAATGGATTTGTTGTTGCTACTTGGTAGACTTCGGCAAGGCTGCGGATTGTTCGTTTCCGCATGTTATTTGATGCGAAAGTCTCGAAGATTGTTAATACCGTACTGGTACTGCTGGGCTGGTTGCCCGGGGCTAAAAAGCCTTCGCCACCTTTGGCCACCTGCCGTAGTATCCAACATGCTCGAAGGCTATGTGTTGGAGTGGCGCCCTCCGTACTGTGGATTTTGCAGGGTCCGTTGAGCCATCCCTCCGGTATGGTTCCGTACCCTTTAGGGGGTTTTTGCTTTTTGGTTTTTAACCCAGGTGCTTGAGTATGATGCATCCTTTTATTTCGGACTGGGGTTGTATTCAGGGCCGGATTGTCCCAAAACCTAGTTTCGGTTTTCCAGGCACTCTCCATCGCGCAGTATTTTTGCACAATGGTCGCTAGGTCAGCGAAGCGTGTAACTTCGCGATGACTGATGGCGTTTATGATTCCCTTGTCCGTGCAATTGTTGCAGAAGATTGAAATCGCGCTTTCTTCATGGCAGTCCTGTATCCTGTTCATGACCAGGAGGAATCTGGCCCAGTAATGATGTACTGTTTCATCGGGCTCTTTGCCGTATTTGAGATAGATCGCTTATGTTTGGGTGGGCAGGTGGAATTAAGTTCGGAACCCCGCCCGATCTGAGGCTCAAAGGCCAAGAAGCTTCCGGATTCGGAAGCTTGGCTTGCTGGACGCTTTCCAACAAATCTGGTCCGATGCATGACTTTAGGTTCAGTATTTGATTAGTGTCCGTCCCTCCGCGGGAATCCGGCATGGAGGGATCGAGAATCCAGACATAGTTGGTTTTTAACATAGAAGAAGAGTCGCCGCATTGTTCCTCTACCACAACAACATGGTGGGTAACCTGGGGAGAGTTAATTTCTCTCAGATCGGTTTTAAGCCCAATCTGATCATAGTCGGTAGCGACTCCCAGGGTGGCGATGCGATCCAAGAGCTCGTTTACGGAGGAGAGCTCAATCGGATCTAGCTGCTCGGTGAATTCCGATCTGACGTGAAGATCGCTTTTAATGACCTGAGAGGTCATTCTCGGAGCGGTGGCCGAACAGGCGGTCATAAGAAAACCGCCTAGCCGGATAGTCTGGCTGGCGGCCAAAGCTCCCTTGACGACGGTGCCATCTTTAACGACGGGGAAAGGCATCCTTCCTGATGGTGACGGCACAGAGGAAGTCCCAATGAAAGCACCAATGTCGGTGTCAAAACCGGCGGATCTCAGGTAGGGGGTCCCGAACTGTGCGTCTAGGCGGATGGTAACAGGAGACAAGGGACACGATGTTTTACCCAGGTTCGGGCCCTCTTGATGGAGGTAAAACCCTACGTCCTGCTTGATTAATATTCATGATGTGTGTTACAAGAGTGGATCTACCACGAGATCAAGGAGGCTAAACCCTAGAAGCTAGCCTATGGTATGATTGTTGTTCGTCCTATGGACTAAATCCATCCGGTTTATATAAGCACCGGAGAGGGCTAGGGTTACACAAAGTCGGTTACAATGGTAGGAGATCTACATATCCGTATCGCCAAGCTTGCCTTCCACGCCAAGGAAAGTCCCATCCGGACACGGGACGAAGAATTCAATCTTGTATCTTCATAATCTTGGAGTCCGGCCGACCATGATAGTTCGGCTATCCGGACACCCCCTAGTCCGGGACTCCCTCAGTCCTCCTCGATAATATTGTAGTGGTGCTTAGGCGAAGCCCTGTGACGGTAGAACATCAAGATCGTCACCACGCCGTCGTGCTGACGGAACTCTCCCTCGACACTCTGCTGGATCGGAGTACGGGGGACATCATCGAGCTGAACGTGTGCTAGAACTTGAAGGTGCCGTAGTTTCGGTGCTTGATCGGTCGGGCCATGAAGACGTACGACTACATCAACCGCGTTGTTCTAATGCTTCCGCTTTCGGTCTACGAGGGTACATGGACACACTCTCCCCTCTCGTTGCTATGCATCACCATGATCTTGCGTGTGCGTAGGATTTTTTTTGAAATTACTATGTTCCCCAACAGTGGCATCCGAGCCTGGTTTTGTGCATAGATGTTATATGCACGAGTAGAACACAAGTGAGTTGTGGGCGATACAAGTCATACTACTTACCAGCATGTCATACTTCAGTTCAGCGGTATTGTTGGATGAATCGGCCCGGACCGACATTACGCGTACGCTTACGCAAGATTGGTTCTACCGACATGATTTGCACATAGGTGGCTGGCGGGTGTCCGTTTCTCCAACTTTAGTTGAACCGAGTGTGGCTACGCCCGGTCCTTGCGAAGGTTAAAACAACACTAACTTGACGAACTATCGTTGTGGTTTTGATGTGTAGGTAAGAACGGTTCTTACTTAGCCCGTAGCAGCCACATAAAATTTGCAACAACAAAGTAGAGGATTTCTAACTTGTTTTTGCAGGGCATGTTGTGATGTGATATGGTCAAGACGTGATGCTATATTTTATTGTATGAAATGATCATGTTTTGTAACCGAGTTATCGGCAACTAGCAGGAGCCATATGGTTGTTGCTTTATTGTATGAAATGCAAGCGCCCTATAATTGCTTTACTCTATCACTAAGCGGTAGCGATAGTCGTAGAAGCAATAGATGGCAAAACGACAACGATGCTACGATGGAGATCAAGGTGTCGCGCCGGTGACGATGGTGACCACGACGGTGCTTCAGAGATGGAGATCACAAGCACAAGATGATGATGGCCATATCATATCACTTATATTGATTGCATGTGATGTTTATCCTTTATGCATCTTATTTTTCTTTGATTGACGGTGGCATTATAAGATGATCTCTCACTAATTATCAAGAAGTGTTCTCCCTGAGTATGCACCGTTGTGATAGTTCTTCGTGCTGAGACACCACGTGATGATTGGGTGTGATAGGCTCTACGTTCAAATACAATGGGTGCAAAACAGTTGCACACGCGGAATACTCAGGTTAAACATGACGAGCCTAGCATATACAGATATGGCCTTGGAACACAGAGACCGAAAGGTCGAGCGTGAATCATATAGTAGATATGATTAACATAGTGATGTTCACCATTGAAAACTACTCCATCTCACGTGATGATCGGACATGGTTTAGTTTACTTGGATCACGTGATCACTTAGATGACTAGAGAGATGTCTGTCTAAGTGGGAGTTCTTAAGAAATATGATTAATTGAACTTAAATTTATCATGAACTTAGTCCTGGTAGTATTTTGCAAATTATGTTGTAGATCAATAGCTCGCGTTGTTGCTTTCATATGTTTATTTTGATATGTTCCTAGAGAAAATTGTATTGAAAGATGTTAGTAGCAATGATGCGGATTGGATCCGTGATCTAAGGTTTATCCTCATTGCTGCATAGAAGAATTATGTCCTTAATGCACCGCTAGGTGATAGACCTATTGCGGAAGCAGATGCAGACGTTATGAACGTTTGGCTAGCTCAATATGATGACTACTTGATAGTTTAGTGCACCATGCTTAACGGCCTAGAATCTGGACTTCAAAGACGTTTTGAATCTCATGGACCATATGAGATGTACCAGGAGTTGAAGTTAATATTTCAAGCAAATACCCGGGTTGAGATATATGAAGTCTCCAACAAGTTCTATAGCTAAAAGATGGAGGAGAATCGCTCAACTAGTGAGCATGTGCTTAGATTTTCTGGGTACTACAATCGTTGAATCAACTGGGAGTTAATCTTCCAGATAAGATAG
This sequence comes from Triticum dicoccoides, assembly GCF_002162155.2. Lineage (NCBI taxonomy): Eukaryota > Viridiplantae > Streptophyta > Magnoliopsida > Poales > Poaceae > Triticum > Triticum dicoccoides. The sequence goes on along the minus strand of NC_041383.1, from coordinate 304,853,021 downwards.
TGATATTGGTTTGATCTTTCATATGGTTTCTAGCTTGCATTTCTTCTAACAAGTTCAAACACCTTCTGCTTAGTTTGCACTTTATGCATCATACATGTCAATATGTCACGCCGTCCTGTTTTTCTTACATATTCCATCCTCATATCATGCGGTGGCCTTACATGAAAGTAGTGTTTGTCAGTATCATGCATCAATGAGTTTTGAAGAGCAATTTTATTCCTTTTTCTTGTGGGTTTGACTTGACAAGGCAAAATCAAGAAAGAGGAAGGAAAAGAGTAAGGAAGGTGATGATGGTGGTCCTCTGCAGCAACATAAACGGAGCATCTGTACATATTCTCCTTGTACTCCTAGTGCATTACAAGGTCCAAGTCTCTGCTCCCCTACTCCACCATCCAAGGTGCTTGCTCTAACTTGGCAGTGTGATATCTGGTTGCATGTTGCATATGGTGTCTAGCTTGTATTGCTCCTAATTAGTGTAAACGGCATCTCCTTAGCTTACACATGATACGTGTGAATATGACACAATTTCCTGTTTTTGGTACATAATATATATGTCTATCACACCATGTTCTTACATGAAAATACTCTTCTTGTGTATCCTGCATCAGTCACTTATGATGGGACACCTTTAAGTTGGCAGTGTGATATTGGTTTGCGTCTTGAATATGATTTCTAGCATGTAGTGCTTCTAGTTTGATGAACGCCACCTATAATGAGACAGTTTTAACTTGGCAGAGTGATATTGATTGCACCTTCCATATGGTCCCTAGCTTGCAGTGCTTCTAATTTGTTGAAGTGCCTTCTGCTTAGTTACCACATCATAGGTGTGAATATGTCAAGCTGTCCGAGTTTTCGTACATATTCCCTCCTCGTATTATGACTTTGCCTTTCATCAGAGTAGTCTTCGTTAGTATCATGCATGAATGTATTCTGAAGAGCGAATTATATTGCTTTTTCTTGTCGGTTTGACCTCACAATGCAATATCAATAAAGTGGAAGGAAATTGGTAAGGCATTTGATGATGGTGGTCCTTCCGAGCAACAGAAACGGAGGGTCTCTATAGATTCTACTCCCCCATCCTCCCAACAAGATTCGCAAGACAACACAAGTCTAGACAGTCAACGTAGCCGTGTAGATGATGACCACATCTCCCCTACTCCACCATCACAGGTGCTTGCTCTAACTTGGCACTATTATATGTGGTTGCATGTTGCGTATGATGTCTAGCTTGTATTGCTTCTAACTTTACTGAATTGCATCTGCTTACTTTACACATAATGCCTGTGAATATGACACATGTTCCTGTTTCTAGAACATATGTGTACATGATGAGCACATCTCCCCTACTCCACCATCACAGGTGCTTGCTCTAACTTGGAACTGTTATATGTGGTTGCGTGTTCCGTATGATGTCTAGTTTGTATTGCTTCTGATTATCTTGAATTGCATCTGCGTAGCTTACAACTTATACCTGCAACGATCACTTACCCACAAGACACATTTAACTTGGGACTGTGATGTAGGTTGCATCTTGCATTGTCTTCTAGCTTGTACTGATTCTAATTTCTTGAAATGGCACTTACGACGAGACACTTTTTACCCGATAGAGTGATATTGGTTGCATGTTCATATGGTGCCTAGCTTTCATTTCTTCTAATTTTGTTGAAATGCCTTCTGCTTATAGTTTTTTCATACATATTCCATCCTCCTATCGTACGTGTCAATATGCAATGCTGTCCTTTTTGTATATATTCCATCCTCCATCCTGCGCTTGCCTTACATCAAAGTAGTGTTTATCTGTATCATGCATCAACCACTTATGCAGAGCTAATTTTATTCATCTTTTTGTGGTTTTGACTTCATAAGGCAATATTAGAAAATAGGAAGGAATAGAGTAAGGTAGGGGATCTTGGTGGTCCTCCACACCGACGCAAATAGAGGCTCTCTAGATTTTCCACTTCTACTGCTAATGAAGTTGAAGTCCCATGTCTACATAATGAGTTCATTTCCCGTACTCCACCATCGCAGGTGCTTGCTCTAAGTTGACAGTGTGATAATTGGTTTCATGTTTCATATGTTGTCTATCCGTTTTTCTTCTATTTTGATTAAATTGCACCTGCTAAGTTTATATGTTATACTTGTGCATATGACATGTCTTTCTATGTCTAGAATGCATTGCATCTATCTATCATACCATGTTCTTACATCAAAGTACTGCTGTTGTGTATCCCGCATCAGTCACTCATGATTGGACGCTTTTAACATGGCAGTTTGATAGTGGTTGCATCTTGCATTGATTTCTACGTTGTACTGCTTCTAAGTTTTTGAATTGCTACTTATGACAAGACAGTTTTAACTTGGCAGAGTAATATTGGTTGCATCTTTCATATGGTGTCTAGCTTGTGTTACTTCTATTTTCTTGAAAATCCTTCTGCTTAGTTTACACATCATAGTTGTGAATATATCACGTCGTCCTATTTTTCTTACATATTCCATCCTCATACGGTTGTCTTACATCAAAGTATTGCTTGTCTGTATCATGCATCAATGAGTTCTGAAGAGCGATTTTATTCTTTTGTGTTGTGGATACGGCTTGACATGGCAAAGTCGAAAAAGAGCAACGAAAAGAATATAGTAGAGAATGGTGTTACTCGTCAGGTGAAATGGAAAAGGATCTTCCCTCGAGATTCTGCTGGTACTTATAGTGCAGTAGAAGGTCCAAGTCCACCGGCTAAATCTACAAACACAGTATCACCTGCTCCACTAGCTGCAACATCCACTTAAACTGTACCAGCATCTCAATGAGTTACTCGTTCGTTTGCTCCGGAACTGGCCAGTTCCCAACCTGCCTTCCCAAGTTGTCGTCAGGTGTCATGCATGTATCCTCCCAACGTGGATCCAGTACAGGAATGAGAAAGACAATACCCAGTCTAACACCTTCCTTGACCATTTATCTGTAAGTAATTGTATTCATCACAATTAATAATATTGTCTTGCTCTGTCCCATACTTTCTAGTTTCTTCCTCATAAGACTCACATTCTTTTTTCAACATATGAGGTTCAAGTTGGATCTGAAAGATGATGCAACTAAACAAGCATGCACTCATGTTTTCCAGTCTGCTCTGCGACCGTATCGGTACCACCTTAGAAAATCTCACTTTGAAGGCAAGGCTAACAATGAAATCGCCCAAACATCTCCAGTGGAATATATTATAGATAAAGACTGGACAACCCTTGTTAAACACTGGTCTGAGCCAAAGTATCAGGTAGGCTATATGTATTTGGTCAGACCACATATTGAACTTGTATTTATGTATGTGCATTAAAAGTGTATCTTCATCTAGGCTAACTATTGCAAGAACACAACCAACCGTTATAAAATGAAATTCCAACAGACAATAGGATCTCATAGCTATATTGCACACTGCAAGGCTCTTGTAAATAGCTGCTACTTCCTTCTTTTTTCTGTGCCATATTATCGAATCTATATTGACTTGTTCCAAATATAGATGAAAGCCCGTGCGGACCAAAAAAAACCTGAACCGAATGCAGTGCAAATCTTCAAGGATTACCACACCAGCAAGATGAAAGGCATGAGCAACCAGTTCAAGCTGCCGTTGTAAGTCCTTACTCCTCCTGCCTTTGAACTGACTGGTATTGTGATGTGTTCATTTAACTGCTTGGTTTGCAGCCAATGTCAGTTACTCTGTTCACTTTTATACACAATTGTCCTAACGTATAGTTTCACCTTACATGGTTTAAAAGAGATGAATGATATTCTTTTGGTCTTGATCTGTAATCTAGTTGTGATGTTCACGTGTGCACACAATGATAAAATAGCCTGTTTGTTTTATATCGGTTTGCCCATGATATGAATGATGTCATACTGTGTTCATTCTACTTTAAATCATGTCTCTTTATCCTTAGATGTCAATGAATGTGAGGAAATAGACAATACAGTAGGCATGCTACATGGACATATGTTTTGAAAGTGATTTTATTTTGTAGTTGGCACTACAATACATGCTAATGTATTACAATAGTTCACCAAAATAAGTTATGTATAAACGTGTAACCTAGTTTGTTTGTTTTTGTCTCATTAGTAACTTATCTGGTACACTAATCTACAAGTTCAAACTTTCAACAAGCTATGGAACAAATGATTGAACAGCCACAACCACCTGAAGGTGACGAGGCTACCACAGGCACAATGTCACCTCTTGCTGCAGTGCATCAGTATCTCTCCACTAACAGTGCAAAAAGCACCTTCCTGCGTAATTCTGGTTTGGTTGTCAAGGTAACCTTGTCCAAATCGCCTACTAAACAAAATCTTCCGGCTAGACAGAGTGATATATCTGTGCTCCAGACACAAGTCCAATCTCTAATGGACGTCGTTTCGGAAACATGAATAGCGGTTGACAAATGTCATCAAGATATGAATGGTTTTGAAACCAGACTATCAGACATTCGCTTCATTGTTCAAGAGAAATGGCCGAAAAAAAGGTGAAGATCATGCTACTCTGTCAAATTCTACAGCCTGAAACATTAGCACTCAGGTCAAATGATCTGTGCTTCTATACATCTGATGGTGCTTTTATCTACAAGGACTGTAAACTTTATGCCAACATGCCTTTTGTTGTATGGTTGGAATTTATTTTGTTATGATACAACATTTATGATGCTACCAAAGGCTGCAGTAATTACGACACTATTTTTGTATAGTGTAGGTTTATCTTAGTAATGTATTCGGCCGAAAGCTTCGTAGGAACCCAACATGCAATAAGTCGTCAGGCCCATTCCAATTGGGCTAAAAACGATTATGGGCCGAAATTTGCATGTAGCCCACTAAAAATATCTAGGCCTAAATCAGCATAAGCTTTCATATTTTTTGGTAGTCCTGTGCCCATAGTGGGCCTTTAACAGGCCTAAACATAATTTGGGCCCTCAGTAACAATAGGCCGTTTACAGGTGTAAATATCTCGAGCCCGTAAAAAACACGGGCCTTTAATAGGCCGAACGTGAGATTGGGCCCTGATTGTGCCAAATAACCCACTTGTCTTAGCAGGCCGAAATGGTGGCCCATTTACAATGGGGATTGTTCACACGCCGAAATTCGAACGGGCCGTAAAAGCGCCGACCTACTACACGGGCCTTTAACAGGCCGAAAGTTCGGCCGGGATTGATTAGTGTCATATTTTTATGGGCTATTAATAGGCCCGATGTGATGTTGGGCCACATATGGACCATGGATTTCATCCGACATTAACTGACCGATAATCACAACAGGCTGAAAGTGGCCCAAACCTATTGTGGGCCTCTAACAGGCCGAATGTCAGACATGGCCAGATATGACCCAAATTCTTCACGGTCGTTTATGGGCCGAAAGTTTCAATGGCCTGTAAATGGGCCCAAATGAAGCAGGACTTTAATAGGCCGGAAATACACTAGGCTGTAATTCGTCCCAAATACTTAGAGGACTGTTAACATGCCAGAAGTGACCATGGGCCGTGATGATGACAAGTTTTGGAAGGGCCATTGATGGGACGATTTGACACTAGCCGTACGAGCCTTAACTCAGACTATTGGGCCTTTAGCTGGGCCGGTGTAACGCCCCGAGACTGATGAGCCATGTGTCTTCCATTTATTTGCCTTCGTTGCCATGTCATTTTCTTTTGCCATGTCATCATCTGCATTTCATCTGCATGTTTTTCAAAACTTGCATCCATCCGGGTCCTCCCAGTTCTCTCTGTTGTCTGTTCTGAGCCCCGACACACTCGCACGCGCCCGTCGCACCTCCCAGATCTTGTTTTGTGAGCCGCACAAAAATGTTCTTGGAATGGGCCGAGAGTTGACGAGTGGTCTTGGCACATCACCGGTAGACCGCCTCTTAAATTTTGTTCCATTTGGAGGTCGTCTGATGCCCCAATGGTTAACCACGTTAACCGTGGGGCCCCTTTCTCTTTGCAGCCCAGCACCACCCCATACAGCCCACCTACCCCATCTAAACCCCCTCCATGCCCTTCGCTGTTGGATCATGATCGTGTGGGCGAAAGCCGCACCTCAATAGCCCTCTCCTGGCTCACTCTATCTATATAAAGGCCTCCTCTCCTAAAATCACGGGTAAAACCACCCCTAACCCTAGCTCCAACTCCTCCTCCACACGCTAGACACATCCACCAGCGCCGGATGCGTCCAGCCGCCAACCCAAGCCAATTGGCAAGCGCCACGTGTTCCCGCCAGCCTCCCTCCGCCGCGCGCCGCCACGGGCTCGTGAGGCCCAGGCGCG
>NC_041383.1:304824200-304846556 GCF_002162155.2 Triticum dicoccoides | reverse complement strand
GCCGCCGCCTCCTCGTTGGCTCGCCATCGCCCCGTGCCCCTCTACCGCCGGCCGGATTCGGCCTAGGACCGCCTCGCCGACGACTTCCCCGACCAATTCCGGCCATCGCCACCACGTCTCCGGCCAGATCTGTCGCCACCTCGGTTCGTGTGCCGAGGAACCCTAGATCTGAGGAGGTTGACCTTTTCTTCTAAGTCCCAAAATATTCTATCTCATGTGCCCATGTTTGACCTTCTATATCTGCATGCATATTACTTCGTTTTGCGTGCCTGATATGTCAAAATGTTCATCTCAGAGTGATCCTAAAGATGAAGTAGCTTGCGTGCATGTTACTATTCATCTTGATGCCTTAATCTTCGTTGCAAAACTGCTAAGTGATATAAACTGCTGCATGGTAACATCATTTAGGTGTCTTGTGAGTGCTATAACATTGTCTCTGTTGATCCTATGATGATGATCTTGACATGCACATGTTATGCTCTTCACGCTCTACAGGCTAGTGGCACTATCTTGCTAGTTTCAGTTCATCTAGCTATCATAATCTCTGTTGCAATAGTGCATGTTGCTATTAACTGCTGAATACTGTTATAACTTGTCATTTTGCCATTTTCGTATCTTTTTGTATGATTTTCTTTTGAGCATCATGTCCACATGTTTTAGGAGAATAATTATGTCATCTTTATTATGGAGCAATCCATGTATTTTGATATGCCTTGTGGTGAGCGCATCAAGATTGTGAAGTGGGCTAGTCGTTGTTCATGTTCTGCCTAGCTGAATCTGTTATATCATGATGTCATGTTTACTGGATGATACCAATTAATCCATGCATAATCTGGAGATGGTTCCCACTGATCCATGAGCCATTATGCTTTGATTTTATTTGCTCTTTGTAATCTGTACTATGATGCCATGCCCTTGGCTTCCATGTATAGTTGCTGTAGCATCTTCGTTTCATGCCTCCAACATGCCATCATATTAACTCTGCTCATGTATATGCTCCTGTGTTATAAAGTTGCATTTTGCAATGCTCATATTGGTTTAATATTAATGCCTATGAACCTGAACCTTAATGATATTTGGAGCATGTTATCTGTACCTGAAGCGCATGTGAAGTTTGTGCTCATATGATTCCTGTAGCATGTTCTTTTGATGTTTGCAAAGTGCGTACTTGCTGTTTTGGGCAGATTGTTGTTATAACTTGTTTGGAGTGTATGTCTTGCACCGTTGCTCCGCTTTGAGCATTATCTATATGAAACTTGCTTACCATTGCATGTAGTTTCATCATGTCATGTTGAATCTTTGTTTTGAGTGTGTTTGCTTCATGTCTGAATGCATTTTGCATCAGTGCCATGTTTAACTAGTTTTGCCCATCTCTTCTAGGCTGTAGCTCCGAATTAAACAAACTTTATATGTAACTTGACTAGAAAACCGTGTACATCATCTTGTATGCATCACCTTGGTGGAGAATCATGCCTTGTTTATGTCTTGTGTGTTTACCATGTTGTTTGCTTCTTTCCGCATGTGCTTCTTCTCGATAGTTCCTGTTTTGTTGCGACCGTGAGGATTCGTTCGACTCCTGTTGGTTCGTCTTCGCCCGTTCGTCTTCTTAATGGACTCGTTCTTCTTCCTAGTGGGATTTTAGGCAAGATGACAGTTACCCTGGATCTCACTACAATCATTGCTATGCTAGTTGTCTCGATGCTATCGCTATGTCGCGCTTCCTACCACTTGTTTATCAAGCCTTCCATATTGCCATGATAGCCTCTAACCTTTTCCACCCTTCCTAGCAAACCATTGTTTGGCTATTTACCGCTTTGCTCATCCCTTCTTATAGTGTTGCTAGTTGCAGGAGCGGTTGCAGATTGTTCCATGTTGGAACATGGATATCATGGATATTTTGGGATATCACAATATCTCTTATTTAATTAATGCATCTCTATACTTGGTAAAGGGTGGAAGGCTCGGCCTTTTTCTTGGTGTTTTGTTCCACTCTTGTCGCCCTAGTTTCCGTCATACCGGTGTTATGTTCCTTGATTTTGCGTCCCTAACACGATGAGGGGTATGGGGCCCTCTTGACAGTTCGCTTTGAAAAAAACTCTTCCACAAGGCCCAACATGGGTTTTCCATTTGCCTAGTAACAACTAAAAGTTAAATAGGGGATTTTCCCCGGAACCCTAGTATTTTTAATCAACCCCCGGGCCAATGCTCCTCTGAGTGTTGGTCCAACCTGGGCGATGTCTGGCGCCTGCTGGGCAACCAGGGTCTCAGCCAACCCGACGTCTTGCCCATCCATTGTGCCCTGAGAACGAGATACGTGCGGCTCCTATCGGGATTTGTCAGCACACTAGGAGGTCTTGCTGGTTTTGTTTTACCATTGTAGAAATGTCTTGTGCACCGGGATCCCGTGTCTGATTGGATGTCCTGCGATGGAGGATTGTCTCCGTGGATCGTGAGATTGTAATGGGCTAAGTTGGGACACCCCTGCAGGGATTGATCTTTCGAAAGCCATGCCTGCAGTTATGTGACAGATGGGAGTTTTTAATATCCGGTTGTAGAGAACTTGATACCAGATTCAAATTAAAATACCCAACCGCGTGTGTAACCGCGACAGTCCCTTTTCGAGTGGGTCGAGAAGAGAACACGGTGGGGTTATGTTTGAACGTAAGTACTTCAGGATCACTTATTGATAATTACTAGTTTGCGATTGTTGGATAGCTTCTCATCTCATTCTTGTATTCGTAAGTTAGCCACCATAAATGCTTAGTCGCTTGCTGCAACCTCACCACTTACCCATTCCATACCCTTTAAGCTTTGCTAGTCTTGATACCCATGGTAATGGGATTGCCGGGTCCTCGTGGCTCATAGATTACTACAAGAATAGTTGCTGGTACAGGTAATGTGATGATCATTACGTGAGTGCGATGTATGCTTGTCTTGGGGTTCTTCTTCTGCTTCTTCTTCATCCAGGGGATAGGTTCCTGGTTGGCAGCCTAGGCTAGCAGGGTGGATGTCGTTTGAGTTTTTGTTTGTGTTTCATTTGTAGTCAGATGTTGCTCCTGCGTATAATGCTTGATGTATTCATGTGGCATTTGTATGCCCATTGTATGTCCCCAACTATTATGTAATGGTACGATGTAATGATATCCACCTTGCAAAAGCATCTCCAATATGCGCCTCTATCCTTGGTGGAACCTTCTAGTTCCTTTAGGATAGGGTCGCATATTGGGCATGACAAGTTGGTATCAGAGCTTGACCAACCATAGGAACCCCCCATGATAGATCATAGTTGGCCGTTGTCTAGTCTAGAAGAAAACTGTTTCTGGAGTCTAGTTATATAAAAGAGTAGGAATTCTTTTTACTCCTCAGCCCCTTTGCCGCTTTGGTGAGGAATCTTGACGTAGGTGTTTTGAATTACTCCTCTTCCCCTTCAAATTTTCTTTAGGATCGTGCCGATGTTTTTGTTCGTTGTCTATCCTTTGTTCAACTGGTGCACTTCTCTTCGAGTTGATTCAATGCTTCTTCATCTTTGGCAAGATCAATCCTCAGTTCTTTCTCGGACGGGGAAACAATGTCATCCTTAGTTGTCTTTTTTTCCCCCACCCGCCCACCCTTTTTATCCTCGGAGCCAGAGTCTGTAATCGAGTATCCATCCTACTCATGCGAAACCTTTGCATTCTTTCCTCAATTATTTGAACCGGTGTTTTCTCTTCAATTTATTCGTCGGCTCCCCCTTGCAAGTTGCCTTTGTTTTTCCCGCAGTCCCACCCCTTTTTTCCCGGAGTCTGAGTCTCTATTCGAGCATCAATTTCATTCGTGCGGAGCCTCTTCAGTCTTTCCTCAAACACTTCAATCGGTGAATTCTCGTCTCATTTGACATTCTTCATCACTTTTTCTTTTCTGGTGGACTGAATTCAAGTTTTTCGGGTTGATCATATTCTTTTACTTGGGTCAAGTGTTCCCCTTGCTCGTTCGCCTCTCTCCATTTAATCGTTCCAGAGTGCGGAAGACATCTCAGGAGATTCATCTATGTTCCAATTAATTCGCGGTTGTCACCTCATTCAAATATTTCAATTGTTCCAGTGCATCATCTATCTCTTCAACAATCCTTTTTCAACGGTGTTTTTTTTAGTGGGCCCTAACCCACAGGTATTTTCCTAGGATCTTACCTGACTCTTCTAATTATTCCGGATTATTCTCAAATTCTTTTCAAACTGTGATGTAAGAATGGATTCCATCGGTCACATGCCTTCTCCAAGATCCCTTTCAAATTCTTTTCATTGTTGGTTCAACATTTCCTCTTTTCATTCTTCCGGAGTGCTCAATAATTTTGGTGGTGTTTCTCGTTGTCATTTGAAGATCGAAGAAGAGTTTCTCTAAATCTTGTCCATTATCCTGAAGATTCACGGTTCTAATTTCTTGTTATCCTATGGAATTATTTCGTTTGTCAGAAATTCTTTCGTTGCCCATCCAGAGTATTTCAGAAATTGTTCTCTGTTTCGTTTCACTGGAGGCCATCATTCCAGAAGAATTCTTCGTCCTCACATTCTAGCTATCGTTATCCAATTATCCCAGCACATCTGTCAAGTATTCTTTAATCAACTGGTTATCTCTTCATTCTTTTGCATCTAAATCCCCTCAAGCATATTTATTCCTCTAATTCTTCCCGGTGATTCATTATCTTTCATTAGTCATTTTCGAATTCTTATGATGGTTCGTTCAAAATTCGTTTCCGTTGTTATCATATCAATTCATTCGTTCTTTCCGATCTTACCTGTGGTTCAGGAAGACCATCCCAAGTTTTGTGCTATATCTCCCCTTAATCTTTTCCAACGCGAATAAGTTGTATGCAATCCATTGCTTTCAGCAATTTAATTGATGAAGGATAAGCATAACATATTTCTTATTCTTCTTTCATCAAGTTGATTAATTCCTTCCTTCGGAGATTTTTCATGATGAATAATTTCTTGGTTCTAAGTTGTTCATCTTTTCTTTTCCGGAGTTTCAAATTTTCCTCGGCCATCACATCGGAGACTCCATCTAAATCATCACAAGGCTTCATCTTGTTCTTTTCAACCTTCATTTCTTTAATCCTTTTGTTTATCGGAGTTCTTCATGGTGGTTCTTCATGATTTAATTCATTCTTCAAGAGTTCACCAAGATTCCTGTTGGTGGAGCTCAAATATTATTCTTCTTGCATCTCGAAGTGCAATTAATTCTCCTTATTCTTTTGAAGTGGAGTTTTGCATTTCTTCATTCTTCTCAGCTATTCAAGCATTTTCTTGTGGCATAGTTTCACCTCAAATTTTGAGATGTTTTTGATAAGTCCACAACAAGATTATTGTTTTGTTGTTGATTTCTCAACAACTCCGTTTAATACTCCCTTCTAAGGATGCTATCAAATTCATTCTTGGTGGAAGTTGTTGTTCTCTTACCCATTCTTTTCGTTCCTCTATTCTTCCAGAGGTATTGTGTTGTTCATCTCGTCAAGTGTCATCCCATCTTGTCAAGTTCATATTCCATTCCTTCCATTTTCAGCCGGAGTGCTGCCGAAATTCTTTTGTTCTTATTCTTTTTCTACCTTGGCTAACCTGAGTGGTTTCAGAGTCTATCTTATTCCTTCAGCTTTTGATTCTCGTCATATTCGCCATTCTTCTTTTCTACCGAGTGCTTTCGACTTGGTTCTTATTCTCTCATCACCTCTTGTTTTACCTCGTCCTCTATTCCTCCATCTCATTCCTAAGATCTTGGGACGAGATCTTCTATTAGTGGAGGAGAGTTGTAACGCCCCGACACTGATGCGCCAGGTGGCTTCCATTTATTCGCTGTCGTTGCCATGTCATTTTCTTGTGTGTTGCATTTTGCCATGTCATCATCTGCATTTCATCTGCATGTTTTCAAATCTTGCATCCGTCTAGGTCCTCCCAATTCTCTCTGTTATCCGTTCTAAACCCCGACACACTCGCACGCGCCCGTCGCACCTCCCACATCTTGTTTTGTGAGCCACATAAAACGTTCTCGGAATGGGCCGAGAGATGACGAGTGGTCTTGGCACATCACCGGTAGATCGCCTGTCAAATTTCGTTCCATTCGGAGGTCGTTTGATGCCCCAATGGTTAACCACGTTAACCGCTGGACCCCTTTCTCTTTGCAGCCCAGCACCCCTCCACACAGCCCACCTAGCCCATCTAAACCTCCTCCATGCCCTTCGCCGTTGGATCACGATCGTGTGGGCGAAAACCGCACCTCAATAGCCCTCTCCTAGCTCCCTCTATCTATATAAAGGCCTCCCCTCCTCAAATCACTGGTAAAATCACCCCTAACCATAGATCCAACTACTCGCGCGCCAGACACGTCTGCCGGCACCGGACGCGTCCAGCCACCACCCCGAGCCAATCGGCAAGCGCCATGTTGCCCCGCCGGCCTCCGTCCGGCGTGTGCCGCTGCAGGCCCGTGAGGCCGAGGCGTGGCCCTCCCGGTCCGCGCCGCCCGTGCCTGCCTCCGCTCCCCGCTGCCGCTCGCCGTGCCTGATGCTGCCTCCACGCACTGTCGTGCTCCGCCCAACCACCGCCTCCTCGCTGGCTCACCGTTGCCCCGCGCCCCTCCACCGCTGTCCCGGTCTTCACCGACCGGATCCGGCCCGGGACCGCCTCGCCGGCGACTTCCCTGACCAACTCTGGCCACCGCCACGACGTCTCCAGCCAGATCCATCGCCGCCTTAGTTCGTGTGCCGAGGAACCCTGGATCTGAGGAGGTTGACTTTTTCTTCCATCCCAAAATATTCTATCTCATGTGCCCATGTTTGACATGCCATATATCCATGCATATTACTCTATTTTGCTTGCATGATAAGTCAAAATTTTGATCCCACAGTGCTCTTCATGATGGAGTAGTTAGCATGCATGTTACTATGCATATTGATGCCTTAATATTCATTGCAAAACTGTAAGTGATATAAACTACTGAAAACTGTTGCATGTTAACATCATTTAGGCGTCTTGTGAGTGTTGTAACTTCATCTTTGTTGATCCTTTGATGATAATCGTGATATGCACATGTTCTTCTATTCATGGTCTACGTGCTAGTGCTACTGACTTCCTTGTTTGGTTTCAACTAGCTATCATAATCTCTGTAACAAAGGCGCATGTTGATGTTAACTACTGAAAACTGTTATAACTTGCCATTTTGTCATTTCCATATCTTTTTGTGTGATTTTCTTTTGAGCCTTATGTCAACATGTTTCAGGATCATAAGTTTGTCATCTTTAGATTTGTGCAATCCATATATTTTGATATGCCATGTGGTGAGCGCATCAAGCTTGTGAAGTGGGCTACTCGTTGTTAATATACTGTCTAGCTGACTCTGTTATATCATGATGTCATGTTTACTGGATGCTACCAAAAAATATGTGCATAATCTAGAGATGCTTAGTTGACATGTTTTGTTGTAAATGTTATGCTCTACCATGTTGTGCCATTGTATGCCTTATATATTTCCTGTGGCATGTAGGTTCATAGCCATGAACTTGCCTAAATGATGTTCCAGTTTTCTGTTAACTTCATGATGCCATGTTGTGAGCTTAATATAAATAACCTATGCCTCTTTTGAGATGCTCCAATTAAATGTTTTGGAGTATGCTATGATTAATTTTTCCGAATGCCATGTGTGTTAATCTTGGACTTCATATGATCACTGTTTCAAGCTTGCAAACATGCTATGTTGATGTTGCTCCTTTTACACATTGAAACTGTTTCAGCATTAAATATTGGTTTGTTGGGTCCCACTAATCCATGAGCCATATGTATATTATGATTTGATGTTATTTTTTCTATGTCATGTGTACTTTGGTGCAATTCCCTTGGTTGCCAAGTATAGTTGCTGTAGCATCTTTGTTTCATGCCTCCAACATGCCATCATATTAACTCTGCTCATGTATATGCTCCTGTGTTATTCAGTTGCATTTTGCAATGATTATATTGGTTTAATCTTGATGCCTATGAACCTTAACCTTAATGATATTTGGAGAATTTTGTCTGTACATGAAGCGCATGCCAAGTTTGTGCTCATGTGATTCCTGTAGCATGTTGTTCTGATGTTTGCAATGTGCCTACTTGCTGTTTTGGGCAGATTGTTGTTATAACTTGTTTGGAGTGTATGTGTTGCACCGTTGCTCCGTTTTGAGCATGCTCTATATGAAACTTGCTTAGATTGCATGTAGTTTAATCATGTCATGTTGAATCCTTGTTTTGAGTGTGTTTGCTTGATGTTTCAATGCATTTTGCATCAATGCCATGTTTAATTTGTTTTGCTCATATCTTCTAGGTCGTAGCTCCGAATTAAAAGATCTTTATATGTAACTTGACTAGAAAACCGTGTAGATCATCTTGGTGCATCTTTACTTGTTGTTTAACAGCTTTAACTTAATGTTTTGTTCAGATCTGGACCAATTTCGAAATTCTCATATGAGGACTTACCGAAATTGTTATATGTTGATTCCGGCCTCATTAAGCTTGCTTTGATGTGATGTTCTTGTATGCATCACCTTGGTGGAGAATCATGCCTTGTTTATGTGTTGTGTGTTTACCATGTTGTGTTCTTATTTCTAGATGTACTTCTTCTTGATAGTTCCTATTTTGTTGCTACCGTGAGGATTTGTTCGACTACGCTTGGTTCGTCTTCGCCCATTCGTCTTCTTCATGGACTCGTTCCTCTTCCTAGCGGGATTTCAGCCAAGTTGAGCGTTACCTTGGATCTCACTACTATCATTGTTATGCTAGTTGTATCGATGCTATCACTATGTCGCGCTTCCTAACACTTGTTTATCAAGCCTCCCAAATTGCCATGACAGCCTCTAACCTTTTCCACCCTGCCTAGCAAACCGTTGTTTGGCTATTTTACCTCTTTGCTCAGCCCTTCTTATAGCGTTGCTAGTTGCAGGTGCAGTTGCAGGTTGTTCCATGTTGGAACATGGATATCATGGATATTTTGGGATATCACAATATCTCTTATTTAATTAATGTATCTATATACTTGGTAAAGGGTGAAAGGCTCGGCCTTTTGCCTGGTGTTTTGTTCCACTCTTGCTGCCCTAGTTTCCATCATACGGTGTTATGTTCCTTGATTTTGTGTCCCTAACACGGTGAGGGGAATGGGCCCTCTTGACAATTCGCTTTGAGTAAAACTCTTCCAACAAGGCCCAACATGGGTTTTCCATTTGCCTAATAACAACTAAAACTTAAATAGGGGATTTTCGCCGGACCCCTAGTATTTTTAATCAACCCCCGGACCAATATACCTATGAGTGTTGGTCCAACCTCGGCGATGTCCGGCGTCCCTTGGGCAACCAGGGTATCAGCCAACCCGACGTCTTGCCCATCCGTTGTGCCCTAAGAACGAGTTATGTGCGGCTCCTATCGGGATTTGTCGGCACACCGGGAGGTCTTGCTGGTTTTGTTTTACCATTGTTGAAATGTCTTGTGCACCGAGATCCCGAGTCTGATTAGATGTCCCGTGATGGAGGATTGCCTCCGCGGATCATGAGCTTGTAATGGGCTAAGCTGGGACACCCCTGCAGGGTTTGATCTTTGGAAAGCCGTTGCCTGCGTATATGTTGCAGATGGGCGTTTTTAATATCCGATTGTAGAGAAGTTGACACCAGATTCGAATTAAAGTACCCAACCATGTGTGTAACCATGACAGTCTCTTTTCGAGTGGGTCGAGAAGAGAACACGGTGGGGTTATGTTTGAACGTAATTAGTTCAGGATCACTTATTGATCATTACTAGTTTGCGACCGTTTGTGTAGCTTCTCATCTCATTCTTGTATTCGTAAGTTAGCCACCATACATGCTTAGTCGCTTGCTGCAACCTCACCACTTATCCATTCTATACCCTTTAAGCTTTGCTAGTCTTGATACCCATGGTAATCGGATTGCCAAGTCCTCGTGGCTCACAGATTACTACAACAATAGTTGATGGTGTAGGTAATGCGATGATCATGACGTGAGAGTGATGTATCCCTGTCTTGGGGTTCTTCTTCTGCTTCTTCTTTGTTCAGGGGATAGGTTCTTGGTCGGCAGCCTGGGCTAGCAGGGTGGATGTCGTTTGAGTTTCTATTTGTGTTTCATCCGTAGTCGAATGTTGCTCTTGTGTATGATGCTTGATGTATTCATGTGGCATTTGTATGCCCTTTGTATGTATCCCAAACTATTATGTAATGGTACGATGTAATGATATCCACCTTGCAAAAGCGTCTCCAATATGCGCCTCTATCCTTGGTGGAACCCTCGAGTTCCTTTAGGATAGGGTCACATATTAGGCGTGACAAGTTGGTATCAGAGCCTCGACCGACCATAGGAGCCGCCCATGATTGATCATAGTTGGCCATTTTCGAGTCTAGAAGAAAATTGTTTTTGGAGTCTAGTTATATCGGAGAGTAGGAATACTTTTTACTCCTCAGCCCCTTCGTCGCTCACATAGGTGTTTTGAATTACTTCTCTTCCTCTTCAATTTTTCTTTATGATCGCGCCAGTCTTTTTCGTTCGTTGTCTATCCTTTGTTCAACCAGTGCACTTCTCTTCAAGTTGATTCAATGCTTCTTCATCTTTGGCAAGATCAATCCTCAGTTTTTTCTCGGACGGTGAAACAATGTCGTCCTTAGTTGTCTTTCTTTTTACCCACATGCCCACCCTTTTTCTTCTTGGAGCCGGAGTCCATAATCGAGGATCCATCCTACTCGTGCGAAGCCTTTGCATTCTTACCTCAATTATTTCAACCGGTGTTTTCTCTTCAATTTATTTGTCTGTTCCCCCTACCAAGTTGCCTTTGTTTTTCCCGCCCTCCCACCCCTTTTTGTCCCGGAGTCCGAGTCTCTATTTGAGCATCAATTTCATTCGTGCGGAGCCTCTTCAGTCTTTCCTCAATCACTTCAACCGGTGAATTCTTGTCTCGTTTGACATTCTTCATTGCTTTTCCTTTTTTGATGGACTCAATGCAAGTTTTTCGGGTTGATCATATTCTTTTCCTTGGATCAAGTATTCCCCTTGCTCGTTCGCCTCTCGCCATGTAATCATTTTGGAGTGCGGAAGACATATCAGGAGATTCGTCTATGTTCCAATTAATTCGAGGTTGTCACCTCATTCAAATATTTCAATTGTTCTGGTGCATCATCTATCTATTCAACAATCCTTTTTCAATTATGTTTTCTTTTAGTGGGCCCTAACCCATAGGTCTTTTCCCTGGATCTTACCTGACTCTTCTAATTATTCCGCAGTTATTCTCAAATTTGTTTCAAAGTGTGACGTAAGAATGGATTCCATCAGTCACATGCCTTCTCCAAGATTGCTTTCAAATTCTTTTCATTGCTGGTTCAACCTTTCCTCTTTTCATTCTTCCGGAGTGTCTCAACAATTTTGGTGGTGTTTCTCGTCGTCATTTGAAGAACGAAGAAGAGTTTCTCTAAATATTGTCTGTTATCCCGAAGATTTGCGGTTCTACTTGTTATCCTCTCGAATTATTCCATTTGTCATAAATTATTTCCTTTCCCATCCGGAGAATTTCAGAAATTGTTTTCTATTTTGTTTCACTGGAGGCCATCATTCCAGAAGAATTCTTCGTCCTCACATTCCATCTGTCGTTATCCAATTATCCCAGCGCATCTGTCAAGTATTCTTTGATCAGCTCGTTATATCTTTGTTCTTTTGCATCTAAATCCCCTCAAGCATATTTGTTCCTCTAATTCTGCCCGGTGATTCATTCTCTTTCATCAATCATTTTCGAATTCTTACAGTGGTTCGTTCAAAATTATTTTCCGTTGTTAACATATCAATTCATTCGTTCTTTCCAATCCTACCGGTAGTTCAGGAAGACCTTCCTAAGTTTTCCAATATATCTCCCCTTAATCTTTTCAACGTGAATAAGTTGTATGCAATCCATTGCTTTCAGCAATTTAATAGATGAAGGACAAGCATAACATATTTCTTATTCTTCTTTCATCAAGTTGATTAATTCCTTCCTTTGAATATTTTTCATGATGAATAATCTCTTGGTTGTAAGTTATTCATCTTTTCTTTTCCAGAGTTTCAAGTTTTCCTTGGTCATCTCGCCGGAAACTCCATCTAGATCATCGCAAGGCTTTATCTTATTCTTTTCAGCCTTTGTTTCTTTAATCCTTTTGTTTACCGGAGTTCTTCATGGTGGTTCTTCATGATTTAATTCATTCTTCAAGAGTTCATCAAGATTCTTGTTGGTGGAGCTCAAGTATTATTATTCTTGCATCTCGAAGTGCAATTAATTCTCTGTATTCTTTCGAAGTGGAGTTTTGCATTTCTTCGTTGTTCTCAGCTATTCAAGCATTTGCTTGTGGCATAGTTTCACCTCAAGTTTGGAGATGTTTTTATAAGTCCACAACAAGCTTATTCTTTTGTTGATGATTTCCCAACAACTCCGTTTAATCCTCCCTTATAAGGATGCTATCGAATTCATTCTTGGTGGAAGTTGTTGTTCTCTTATCCGTTCTTTTCGTTCCTCTATTCTTCCTGAGGCATTGTGTTGTTCATCTCGTCAAATGTCATCCCATCTTGTGAAGTTCATGTTCCATTCTTTCCATTTTCAGCCGGAGTGCTGCTGGAATTCTTTCGTTCTTATTCTTTTTCAACCTTGGCTAACCGAAGTGGTTTTAGAGTCTATCTTATTCCTTGAGCTTTTGATTCTCATCATATTCGCTGTTCCTATTTTCTACCAAGTGCTCTCGACTTTGTTCTTCTTCTCTCTTGAGCTCTTGTTTACCTCATCCTCTGTTCCTCCGTCTCGTTCCTATGATCTCGGGATGAGTTCTTCTGTTAGTGGAGGGGAGTTGTAACGCCCTAAGACCGATGCGACAGGTGTCTTCCGTTTATTCGCTGTCGTTGCCATGTCATTTACTTGCGTGTTGCATTTTTCCATGTCATCTTCTGCATTTCATCTGCATGTTTTTCAACACATGCATCCCTCCGGGTCCTCCCAGTCCTCTCTGTTGTCCATTCTGAGCCCCGACACACACACGCGCGCCTGTTGCACCTCCCAGATCTTGTTTTGTGAGCCGCAGAAAAATGTTCGTGGAATGGGCCAAGAGTCGATGAGTGGTCTTGGCACATCACCAGTAGACCGCTTGTCAAATTTCGTTCCATTTGGAGGTCGTTTGATGCCCCAACGGTTAACCGCGTTAACCGCCGGAGCCCTTTCTCTTTATAGCCCAACACTCCTCCACACAACCTACCTAGCCCATCTAAACCCCCTCCATGCCCATCGCCGTTGGATCACGATCGTGTGGGAGAAAACCGCTCCTCAATAGCCCTCACCTAGCTCCCTCTATCTATACAAAGCCCCCCCTCCTCAAATCATGAGTAAAACTACCCCTAACCCTAGATCCAACTCCTCCGCGCACCAGACACGTCCGCTGGCATCGGACACGTCCAGCCGCTGCCCCGGGCTAATCGGCAAGCGCCACGTGGCCCCGCCGGCCTCCCTCGCCGCGCGCCTCCCCGGGACCGTGAGGCCCAGGCGTGGCCCTCCAGACCTGCGCCTACCTCCGCTCCCCGCTACCGCTCGCTGCGCCCGACACCGCCTCCACGCGCCGCCGTGCTCCGCCCCAGCGCTACCTCCTCGCCGGCTCGCCCTTGCCCCGCCGCCGCCTCCTTGCCGGCTCGCCGTCGCCCCGCGCCCCTCCGCCGCCATCCCGCTTGTCGCCAGCCAGATCCGACCGGATCCGGTCCGGGACCACCTCGCCGGCGACTTCCCCGACCAGCTCCGGCCAACGCCACCACTTCTCCGGCCAGATCCGTCACCACCTCGGTTCATGTGCCCAGGAACCCTACATCTGAGGAGGTTGACTTTTTCTTCTGTCCCGAAATATTCTATCTCATGTGCCCATATTTGACCTGCCATATATCCGTGCATATTACTGTCTTGCATCCATGATATGTCAAAATGTTAATCTCAGAGTGCTCTCCATGATGGAGTAGTTTGCATGCATGTTACGATTCATCTTGATGCCTTAATCTTTGTTGCAAAACTACCAAGTGATATAAACTGCTGCATGTTAACATTATTTAGGTGTCTTCTGAGTGCTATAACTTTGACTTTGTTGATCCTATGATGATGATAGTGATATGAACATGTTGTGATGTTCATGATCTACATGGTAGTACCACTGACTTTCTTGTTTGAGTTCATCTAGCTATCATAATCTCTGTTGCAAAAGTGCATGTTGTTGTTAACTGCTGAAAACTGTTATAACTTTCCATTGTGTCATTTTCATATCGTTTTGTGTGATTTTCTTTTGAGAATCATAGAAACATGTTTTAGGAGAATAATTATGTAATTTTAACAGTGGTACGATTCATATATTTTTATATGACCAGTGGTGAGTGAATCGAGTTTGTGAAGTGGGCTAGTCGTTGTTAATGTCTGTTATATCATGATGTCATGTTTACTGGATGCTACCAATTAATCTATGCGTAATATGGAGGTTCTTAGTTGACATATTTGTTGTACATGTTATGATCTATAATTGTATGCCATTTTATTCCTTCTATATGTCCTGTAGCATGTAGTTTTATTGCCACGAACTTGCCTAAATGATGTTCCAGTTTTCTGTTAACTTCATGATGCCATGTTGCGAGTTTAATAGTAATTAATCCATGCCTTATTTGGAGATGATCCAATTACATGTTTTGGATTATGATATAATTACTTTTCCTAAATGCCATGTTTGTTAATCTTGGACTTACTATGATCTCAGTTTCAAGCTTGCAAACATGCTATGCTGATGTTGCTGTTTTACACTTGCTGAAACTGTTTCAGCATTCAATATTGTTTTGTTGGTTCCCACTAATCCATGAGCCATATGTATATTATAATTTGATGTTATTTGCTATTTGTCATGTGTAATTTGATGCCATGCCCTTGGTTTCCATGTATAGTTTATTTAGCATCTTTGTTCCATGTCTCCAACATGCGATCATATTAACTCTGCTCATGTATATGCTCATGAGTTATAAAGTTGCATTTTGCAATGATCATATTGGTTTGAACTTGATGCCTATGAACTTGAACCTTAATGATATTTGGAGCATGTTAGATTTACGTAAAGGGCATGCAAAGTTTGTGCTCATATGATTCCTGTAGCATGTTGTTTTGATGTTTACAAAGTGCGTACTTGCTGCTTTGGGCAGATTGTTGTTATAACTTGTTTGGAGTGTATGTGTTGCACCGTTGCTCTGTTTTGAGCATGCTCTATATGAAACTTGCTTAGAATTGCATGTAGTTTCATCATGTCATGTTGAATCCTTGTTTTGAGTGTGTTTGAATGCATTTTGCATCAATGCCATGTTCAACTTGTTTTTCTCATATCTTCTAGGTCGTAGCTCCGAATTAAACAAACTTTATATGTAACTTGACTAGAAAACGTGTAGATCATTTTGGTGCATCTTAACTTGCTGTTTAACAACTTTAACTTAATGTTTTGTTCAGATATGGACAAATTTTTAAATTTGCATATGAGGACTTACCGGAATTGTTATATGTTGTTTTCGGCCTCATTTAAACTTGCTTTGATATGATGTTCTTGTATGCATCACCTTGGTGGAGCATCATGCCTTGTTTATGTGTTGTGTGTTTACCGTGTTGTTTGCTTCTTTTCGAATGTGCTTCTTCTCGATAGTTCTTGTTTCATTGCGGCCGTGGGGATTCGTTCGACTACGCTTGGTTCGTCTTCGCCCGTTCATCTTCTTAATGGACTCATTCTTCTTCCTAGCGGGATTTCAGGAAAGATGACCGTTACTATGCTAGTTGTCTCTATGCTGTCGCTATGTCGCGCTTCCTACCACTTTGTTGGTGTACAAAACTAGGGGCTCTCCTTTTCACCCCTTTACTTGTGCACGAGCAGTCAGAGCCACCTGTCGTGGTTCTAAGTCTGACAGTAGTGTAGGGGGGTACTAAAGGTGTCACACCCTGCATTTTGTAACATTTCATTTTCATTATTAAAGCATGAAAGTTTGGACCAACAAAAACTTTTTTTTTGCATTATTTGGCTTTTATTTGGAGTTGGTTTCCTCTCTGTGTTTCTTTCAGGTGCTTCTTGAAGTCAACTACTCTACCCTCTAAATTCCATCTCCTTACCCCAAGCTCCTGACCAATGACCATGCCAGGTGAATAGTGCTATATAGAATTTTCTTACAAAAATAATTTGGCCAGAAAGTATTTTCTAAAATTAGTTTTCCAAAAACCCCTGAATTGAGGTTTGCACTGCAAGTACTTGATTAAGAGCAGTAAAAATCATTCCAAAAATATATTTGACTCCTATTAGATATAGGATGCCCAGGAACCACAAACCTATAATTTTAAAAATTGTTTTACTATTTTATTTAAAGGCTTTTTCTTAAGGCCAGAAATGGTCTTTAATAGGGAAAAATTATTTTATTGTTTTAAAAATATTTGACAAAATTTATGGAAACTCATAGGACATATATTGTCCATATATAAGAGTTTCAACACCTGGTCATGTTCAAAATATTGGTCAAATCCCTCTAAAACCCTTCCTGGATATTTCAAGCTTTTGAAATATTTACAAAGGAAATATTCTCCAAAAATTCCAGGAAAATTCTATCATGTCACATATGACATATTAGATGATCTTGCCAAGCCTCAGGACTTGGAGAACATGATAACACCATCAAAACCCCTCAAAACTATCTCTGTCCATTCTGAAGTTCGATCAACTTTACAATGCCAAGTATGTCCAAATGTTCTCAAACTTGGTGGACATGCTTCATTGGTCTAATGATGCATCTGGACCAAATGGCACAGGTTGGAGAAGAGGAAGTCTTGGTCAAAGTGCCTCAAAACCCTCTCTGACCAGAATCAAGTTTGAACTACTTTGCACTACCAACTTTTTCTCCAAGACCCCAACTTTGGTGAGCCTGACCATGTGACCAAATAAGGCCACCACACCAAGTGGTACATCAAGGAGAAATGATTTACTCCACTGGATCTACACAAATCCATTTCTGCCCATTTCTAGGGTTTGCAAAAGTTGCATTGGCAACTTTGTTCAAATAAGCTCAAAATGGGTGGAAGGCCCTAAATATATGTGAAATTTCACCCCTTGGAGTATCTTGGCCAGTGGGAGTCATTAGCTTACCCAAAACTCCATCAAACACCTTCTGGCAGAATACTAAAAGGCCTATTTTTGCCACTTTCACTAATCTCCTTGAGTTCATCTTTTTGCCACAACCCCTCCTCACTCCCCTCTGTCACTTAGACACTTTTCTACCCGAGGAAGCAATGTGGAGGAAGGAGGGAATCACGTTTGTCCTCTCTGGACAACAGCTTCCCTTCTCTCTCCCAGCCTCTCTCTCTCTCCCCTCTGCACCCCAGAGCATCCCAGGCTCTTTCCAGGTTTTGCCCCCTTCCACTGTAGCCTCCAGACAGAAAAGGACGCGCGCGCGACGCGGAAAACCCGCGGATGCCGGCCAAAGTCGCGCTCTGGAGCGCCTGCCAGAGCGCCGACCGTTGACACCGCGCCTCCCGACCGCCTCGTGCCTTCCCATCGCGCCAGTTGATGTGTCTCGACGTCTGCGACACGCCGCCGTGCCGTCCCCATTGTCTCCCCCTCTCTCTCCCCTCCTGCAGCGCGTGCCCGACGCCGCCCGGCTCGGCCAATGGCCGGCCTCACACGCGCGGGCGCCAGAACCCTCCCCCGCTCTCTCTCCTTCTCACTGGCGCCCTACTCCATCCCCACGAGCGCCGTGGACAGCTCCAACTCCTCTCCCACGGTCTCCAGAGCCGATCCCGCGGGCGCCCGTAGGCCACGCCTACGGTGAACCGCGGCCAGCCTATATAAGGTGCCCCCGAGCCTCTCTCTTCCTCCCTGTCGCCCCTCCAAACACCCAATCGGCCTCCCGCACCACTCCTTCCTCTCCAGAACCACCCGAGCTCGAGATCGAGCTCGAGCTCCGCCGCCTCGGCTCGTCGGCGTCCGCGCGGTACAGGCCTTCTCCGCCCCAGCTCTCTCTCGATCTGGAACCGCGAGGCGCCACTGATTCTTTCCCCCCTCGTTTCCCCTTGTTTTGCAGCCGGAACCGGCCGGAGCCACTGACGCCGAAGCGCCTCCGCCGCGGGACCTCGTCGCCGGCGAAGCAGGCCACTCCGGCGACCGTCTCCACCACCACCAGAACCGCGACTCGCCCCTGAGTCCGACGGTAGTCTCCGCATCCCTTCCCGTGCCCTGTACCGCCGCCGGCGAGCTCGCCGTCGCCTCTGGCCGGAGGTAGACGACGGCCGCCGTGGGGCCGGCCCGTCAGCCACACGCCCTGACGGGTGGGATCCACCCGTCAGGTTTAAAACGTGCGCGCGCGCGCACCGATCCGCCGTCGGCCGAAGGCGTATTCAGCCTTTACGCCTTCGACGTGGCGGCCGCGTGGGCTGGGTTTCCCCCCTGGGCCTGCTGCTGCTGTGGCCTCTCTGGCCCAGTGGCACAGCGCCGTTTTTCTTTTTCCTTTTCTGTATTATTTCCAAATATTCCACAGGGCAGAATATTAATCCAAATGCATTGATTCCAATTTCTAAATTCCTAGAATATTGCAACCTATTTAATGGTGCAACTTTCACTCAAATCCAACCACCTTTTCTTCTCTGTAAATATTTAAATGTGGTTTTTAGCATTTAAATAGGCCTTTGAAAATCCATAACTCCTATTTTGCTGCTCCAAAACCAAAACCAAAAGTTGTCCCCTTCCTAGCCTTCCTCCTAGTATTTTACAAAAATAAGTTGACATTTTTGTGAGCACTTTGACTTTTCTGTTTTTATTATTGCCTTATTTTCCCGTTGTTTTCTTGCGACGTTAGATCCCGTATTTGACGAGGTAGCTGAGGAAGAAGGAGGAGCAGGGCCTGAAGACTTTGAAGATCAAGCCAACCAAGGCAAGCAGACCTTTGACCATGACTATGATACCCCTTTATATGCATGTCATTTTTAGCTCTTTATTATCGATGCATCGGAATCATGATGAGATGGTGAACCACGTGGGTTGGTTACCACGATTACTTCCTCGTTGATACTTGCAGTGTGCATGGCCCTACCTTCTTATGAGGGTTATGCCGGTGGGAGTAGATAGGATGCAAATGTAGATGCTACGCAAATGGGGTGGGTTTGTGCATGGTGAAGGAGGCAATGTGATTTCAAAAGTCTTTTCGAAAACCCCGTCGGGTGCCACTTATGCCCGAGGGAGATGATGAGATGGGTGACCACTTGATGACGAAGTGGTGTGCCAAGGAAGGTGTGTGTTGTTTTCAAAACGGATTGGTCGGAGTTGCGACCGTTATTCCAACCTTACATGCGCGACCACTCTACCCTTATATGGGAAAGGGCATTATTGAGTACCTAGACCGATACTAGCTTGGAGCCCGCATTACTAGTGACGGGGGAGAGTTGGTGCTCTCTCTTGGGACGGGGTCGTGCCAGGTAGGGCGGCCATGACTGTTTTCACAGAGCACCGGACACACCGTTGGTACCCCGTGCTTGTGGTATATGATGAAAATGGGAGCGAGGCTCCACATCTTTATGATGTGAAATGTTCGGCACGGGGGTTACTACCAATCGAGTGGACTCCATGTTAGTGTCGTCTAGGGAAAGGTAGTGATCGGGTGCTTACCCCGGGTACTTGAGGTACCGCGGGTCGTGGATGACACGGAAGTTCCCCGGATCTAGTGGGTAAAGTGTGCAACCTCTGCAGAGTGTAAAACTATTCGAATAGCCGTGTCCACGGTCAAGGACAGTTGGGTAACCGCTCTTGGGCTACGTCCACTTGTTTCCAAACCCGGTGTGTGTGAGATGATGGTGTTGTCTTGGATCAAGTCAGAGGACTTGACACGATTGAGATGGGTTGGTGCCCTCTCTGTTTATGATAAATGGGTTGGTGCCCCTTTCTATTTATGTTGATATCTGTGACCAGTTCTTATGGATACTTGAATTCTCTTGATGCATGCTTTATAGGATGTTGAACATGTCATTGCACTCAAAACTAGCTTTATGCAAAACTTTACCTATGTTATGCATTACTGTACCTTGAACCAAATCATGGGTTGCTTGCGAGTACATTCAAAGTACTCATTGGCTTGCCACTGGTTATTTAATTAACCAGGCATGGAAGAACCGGAGTTCGGAGAAGAGTTCTTTGGAGGCGATCATGCGAACTAGGGCGTTTTCCCAGTCAGAATGCCTGTAGGGTTAAGGCAGATGGCATGGGTTCTACTTATCGACGACGTTTTCCGCTGCTATGTTTCATTTGATGTTCAGCCCTTAAGGCTTTATCGATGTAAGACTTGACCATGTTGGTCACTATTTGTGTAAGACGGTATGTATGGATGTAAGACTCTTGTTATTCAGCTTCTGTGTGTTCAGTGAGCATTGATCTCTGGGATCACTATACACGTGCATTCGGTGATCACGACTTGCGAGTCGGGGTCCCCACAAAAGGAGAGGCAAGATCATAGCTATGGAGTAGTTGTACACGCAGGAGTTTTAAGAGTTCAGGCCCTTCTCGGAGGAAGTAACAGCCCTACGTCTCGGTGCCCGGAGGCGGTCGACAGGATTATATGCGTGTGAGTTATAGGGGTGCGAACCCTTCTGACTGTGGAGGGGGTGGCTTATATAGAGTGCGCCAGGACCCCAGCCAGCCCACTTAGCAGAGGGTTCAATGTACATAAAGGTCTGGCGTTATTGGTAATGTCTTACATAAAGTGATATCATGGCCATAAAGACTACTTAATAATAGACCATTTGGATGCAGAGTGACCCTGGATCTCCTGGTGGTCGAGTGAGTCTTCATGGTCGACTGTCTTCGAGTATGTCGAGTGGAATCCTTCTAGGTCGACTGAAAGATAGTTTCTTCTAGAGGTGTCCTTGGGGAGGGTACCTTGGACAGGTGCATGACCCTACCCTAGGTACATGGCTTCATCACCACCCGCCACGGCTATGCATAATAGGGCAGGAAAGGGAAGCCGGAGAGAAGCTGAAGGCACAAGACAAACAAAGCAACGACGGGGATCAAGGCCACAAAGATCAGATGGACGAAGTAGGTTCCCCCGGCAAGGACCCTTGCCGGGGCAGCCTCAGCGACCCCGGCAAGACCCTTGCCGGGGCATCTCGCCCACACCAGCTGAGCGACCCACCTTTGAGCCCCCCAACGCTGGACTAACGCATTAGAACAAGTCTCGGGAGGCACCTCCATGGTGGCATGCAGATCTTTGTGAAGACATAGAATAGTCAAGATCAAACGAGGATAGGAAGGCGACAATCCTCACCAAGATCCTCACCGAAGAAACCCACAAGACCCCTGGCAAGATCCTTGCCGGGGACGCCAGCGCGCCACGGCAAGACCCTTGCCGGGCCACCCGGCAAGACACTCGCCAAGAGCGCCAGCAGGGCCACTGCCAGGCCCACGCCAGCCAAGTCTTCGCCACCATTCGCATGCAGCTGCCGACCCAACCAGCTGGGCAGGCACCTGCGTGGCAACATGCAGCCCTTCGTGGAGGCTCCGCCACCGCGTACCTAAGCTGCCTGCCTGCCTACATGGCACCGCATGCACCACTGGCCAGGGCGCGTGTCGAAGCGAGGGAGAGCGGCGACGGACGGGACGGGCCTCTCCCCCGTCCCCGATAAAGTGAGGGACACCTAAGCCATGCATTAAATGCACTTTGTCCTGTAATACCAACGATAAGCTCATAACATTGTAGCACTTTCCACCTCATGTGTGCCACTGTGGCAGCCCCTTTTGCCTATAAAAGGAGGCCCATGGCGCACTGGAGAAGGATTCGGCTCTTTCGAACCTAGCAGCACCCAGAGCTAGTTCAAGAGCTCTAGAACACTAAATATATCCACCAAAGCAGGATCATAGGGTTTTACGCATCTTTGCGGCCCGAACCTGGGTAAATCCCCTTGGTGCTGTCTACTAGTTCTGCTCTTCTCACGATCCCCGCGCCCCACAACCGTAGTAGGGATTTCAGTGATCCCATAGGTGTCGTTTCCCACCGACATCTTTGGCGTTCCAGGTAGGGGGCGCAATTGTGAGAATCTAGTCTAGCAGCTGATCTAGCAACTGATCTAGTTGTTCTTCATCGCCATGGCTCCGAAGAAGAAGACGACCACGGCGATTGGTTCGTCCGGGACTAGGTTGCCAGCACCGGTGCGGACCAGTAGCGGGCCAGTCACAGAGAGAACCTGTGGCGCGGCCCGTGAACATCCACATCACTCTGGCGGTCCAGGCCCGGCGAGTGGCGTTGTTTGCGCGCCAGGCAACGAGCCACCAGTCGCAGGCTCTAGA
>NC_041383.1:304813778-304823941 GCF_002162155.2 Triticum dicoccoides | reverse complement strand
CAGGGGCGCTGCCATCCCGCCAGATGGCAGCACGGCGGCCTCCAAGATGCCAACATCGGCGCCCACAGCGCGCTCTTCCCAGGTTGTGTGTGATGAGCAATGTCACCCTGCCGGTGACCCTGCACGCCGCCCTGGGAAGAGTCCCGCAAGCCCATCACATGATGAGGAGGGCTAGCATGTGCGCCGAGGTGGAGGTGGCGAACGGCTGCGAGGCCGTGACGCGGCTCCTTCTAACGTGGTTAGAAGTTGGGGCGCATAGCGGTCCACCCAGCTTTCGCTGCCACCCACGCCAGCGGAGGCCCTAGCGCGGGCGCAGCTGCTCCTTGATTTTCCTCCCACCACGAAGAAGCTTGACGAATGGAGGGCCACCGTCCGGAGCCTCGTCGGCATCGCCAACAACAATGAGTTGCGGTCGGCGGGACCCATAGGCCATCTCTCCGCCGGGCTACCGCATGCCAGCGGAGGCCGTGCCAGAGGCGACACGGCCACGGTGTACTCCCCACCTCTATCCCGGCCAACCCGGGCGTAGATCCATTGATGTCTACTACACAACCTTCTTCTTGTAGACGTTGTTGGGCCTGCAAGTGCACAGGTTTGTAGGACAGTAGCAAATTTCCCTCAAGTAGATGACCTAAGGTTTATCAATCTGTAGGTGGCGTAGGATGAAGATGGTCTCTCTCAAACAACCCTGCAACCAAATAACAAAGAGTCTCTTGTGTCTCCAACACACCTGATACAAAGAGTCTCTAGGGTTCATACTTTCACTAGTGCAAGTTCTCTCAACATTAATAACATAGATAGATAATATAACAAGCCCTCAACATGCAACAAAGAGTCACTCCGAAGCCACTAATACGGAGAACAAACTTAGAGATTATGGTAGGGTACGAAACCAACTCAAAGTTATTCTTTCGGATCAATATATAAAAGAGTTCGTACTAGAATAACACCTTAAGACACAAATCAACCAAAACCCTAATGTCAACTAGATACTCCATTGTCACCTCAAGTATCCGTGGGCATGATTATACGATATGCATCACACAATTTCAGATTCATCCAACCAACATAAAAGTACTTCAAAGAGTGCCCCAAAGTTTCTACCGGAGAGTCAAGAACATGTGCCAACCCCTATGCATAGGTTACCAATGTCACGAAACCCGCAAGTTGATCACCAAAACATGCATCAAGTGGCACATGATATCCCATTGTCACCACAGATAATCACGGCAAGACATACATCAAGAGTTCTCATAAAAGACTCAATCCGATAAGATAACTTCAAAGGGGAAACTCAATTCATCACAAGAGAGTAGAGGGGGAGAAACATCATAAGATCCAACTATAATAGCAAAGCTCGGGATACATCAAGATCGTGCCATAGAGGAACACGAGAGAGAACACGAGAGAGAGAGAGATCAAGCACATAGCTACTGGTACATACCCTCAGCCCCAAGGGTGAACTACTCCCTCTTCGTCATGGATAGCACCAGGATGATGAAGATGGCCACCGGTGATGGGATCCCCCTCCGACAGGGTGCTGGAACAGGCTCCCAAGAGGTTTTTGGTGGCTACAGAGGCTTGCGGCGGCGGAACTCCCAATCTATCTTCTGTTCTGCAAGTTTTAGGGTGCAAAAGTATATATGGGTGCAGGGGGTACGTCAGAGGAGCTATGGGGACCCCATGAGGCAGGGGGGCGCGCCCGGGGGAGTGGGCACGCCCCCACCCTCGTGGGCAGCCCGTATCTCCCCTGACATGCACTCCAAGTTCCCTGGGTTGCTTTCCTTCCAAAAATAACTTCTCCAGTTGATTTCGTTCCGTTTTGACTCCGTCTGATATTCCTTTTCCTCGAAACACTGAAATAGGCATAAAACAGCAAATCTGGGCTGGGCCTCCGGTTAATAGGTTTGTCCCAAAAATAATATAAAAGTGGATAATAAAGCCCAATATTGCCTAAAACAATAGATAAAGTAGCATGGAGCAATCAAAAATTATAGATACGTTGGAGATGTATCAAGCATCCCCAAGCTTAATCCCTGCTCGTCCTCGAGTAGGTAAATGATAAAAAAGAATTTTTGATGCGGAGTGCTACTTGGCGTAATGTCAATGTAATTCTTCTTACTTGTGATATGAATATTCAGATCCGAAAGATTCAAGACAAAAGTTCATATTGACATAAAAATAATAATACTTCAAGCATACTAATAAAGCAATCATGTCTTCTCAAAATAACATGGCAAAAGAAAGTTCATCCCTACAAAATCATATAGTTAGGCTATGCTTCATTTTCGTCACACAAAGATGTCCCAACTTCTATACCCCCTATGACAAGCCAAGCAATTGTTTCATACTTAAATAATCTCAAACTTTTTCAACCTTCATGCAATACATGAGCGTGAGCCATGGATATAGAACTATGGGTGGAATAGAATATGATGATGGGGATTGTGTGGAGAAGACAAAAAAGGATAAAGTCTCACATCGACGATGATAATCAACGGGCTATGGAGATGCCCATTAATTGATGTCAACATGAGGAGTAGGGATTGCCATGCAACGGATGCACTAGAGCTTTGAATGCTCAACAAAAGAAAACTAGTGGGTGTGCATCCAACTCGCTTGCTCATGAATACCTAGGGCATTTGAGTAAGCCCATCGTAGGAATATACAAGCCAAGTTCTATAATGAAAAATTCCCACTAGTATAAAAAGACAACGTATGCGACTCACTACATGAAGAACACGGTGCTACTTTGAAGCATAACTTTGGAAAAAGAGATAGTAGCATTGCCCTTTTTAATTTTTTTTATTTTTATTTTTTTGGGCTTTTCTTTTTTTTGGCCTTTTTTTGGGCAATGCTCTAATAATGATGATCATCACACTTCTATTGATTACAACTTTGAATTACAACTCGAAACTAGAACAAGATATGACTCTATATGAATGCCTCCGACGGTGTACCGGGATGGTGCAATGAATCAAAAGCGACATGTATGAAAAATAATGCATGGTGGCTTTTCCACAAATACGATGTCAACTACATGATCATGCAATGGCAATATGACAAAAGTAATGCATGTCATGATGATGATGATGGAAGTTGCATGGCAATATATCTCAGAATGGCTATGGAAATGCCATGATAGGTAGGTATGGTGGCTGTTTTGAGAAAGATATAAGGAGGTTTATGTGTGATAGAGCGTATCGTATCACGGGGTTTGGATGCACCGGCGAAGTTTGCACCAACTCTCAAGGTGAGAAGGGCAATGCACAGTACCGAAGAGGCTAGCAAAGGCGGAAAGGAAAAAGTGCGTATAATCCATGGACTCAACATTAGTCAAAAGGACTCATATACTTATTGTAATAATTTAGAAGTCATCAAAAATCAAGTACTACGCGCATGCTCCTAGGGGGATAGATTGATAGGAAAAGACCATCGCTCGTCCCCGATTGCCACTCATAAGGATGCACAAGCCAGGTACACTTCATGTTTCAAATTTGTTACACAACTTTAACCATACGTGCATGCTATGGGACTTGCAAACTTCAACACAAACACTTCTCAAATTCACAATTACTCAACTAGCATGACTTTGATATTATCACCTCCATATCTCAAAACAATTATCAAGCATCATACTTATCTTAGTATTCAACTCACTTAAAAGAAAGTTTCACATATCTTGAATACCAAGTATAATTATATTAAGCAAATTACCATGCTATTTAAGACTCTCAAAATAATATAAGTGAAGCATGAGAGTTCATCTATTTCTCCAAAATGAAACTACCATCATGCCCTAAAAGATATAAGTGATGCACTAGAGCAAATGACAAACTACTCCGAAAGATATAAGTGAAGATCAATGAGTAGTCAAATAATTATGCAACTATGTGAAGACTCTGCCACATTAATGAATTTCAGATCTTGATACTTTATTCAAATACCAAGCAAAAACTAACAAAAGAAAATGACGCTCCAAGCAAAACACATATCATGTGGTGAATAAAAATATAGCTCCAAGTAAAGTTACCGATGAACGAAGACGAAAGAGGGGATGCCATCCGGGGCATCCCCAAGCTTAGGATCTTGGTTGTCCTTGAATATTACCTTGGGGTGCCTTGGGCATCCGCAAGCTTAGACTCTTGCCACTCTTTATTCCATTGTCCATCGAATCTTTACCCAAAACTTGAAAACTCCACAACAGAAAACTCAACAGAAAACTCGTATGCTCCGTTAGTATAAGAAAATAAAACCACCACTTAGGTACTGTAATGAACTCATTCTAAATTCATATTGGTGTAATATCTATTGTAACCCAACTTATCTATGGTTCATACCCTTCGATACTACTCATAGATTCATCAAAATAAGCAAACAACACATAGAAAACAGAATCTGTCAAAAACAGAACAGTCTGTAGTAATATGTATCAAAAGTATACTTCTGGAACTCCAAACATGTTGCCAAATTAAGAAGTCCTAAGAAATTCGTGTACCAATCAATATCAAAAAGAATCAGATAATAATCACGTTTTTGTGAATTAACAAAACTAATTTACTAGGTGCAAAATTTTCTGATTTTCAGCAGGATCAACACAACTATCACCATAAGCTATCCCAAAGGTCTTACTGGGCACTTTATTGAAACAAAAGCTATAAAACATGATTAATACAGTAGCATAATCATGTGGACACACAAAAACAGTAAGGATAAATATTGGGTTGTCTCCCAACAAGCGCTTTTCTTTAATGCCTTTCTAGCTAGGCATGATGATGATAATGATGCTCACATAAAAGATAAGAATTGAAACATAACGGGAGCATCATGAAGCATATGACTAGCACATTTAAGCCAAACGTACTTCCTATGCATAGGGATTTTGTGAGCAAACAATTTATGGGAACAATAATCAACAAGCATAGGAAGGTAAAACAAGCATAGCTTCAAAATTTTCAACACATAGGGAGGAAACTTGACATTATTGCAATTCCTACAAGCATATATTCCTCCCTCATAATACTTTTCAGTAGAATCATGAATGAATTCAACAATGTAACCAGCACCTAAAGCATTCTTTTCATGACCTACAAGCATAGAAAATTTACTACTCTCCACATAAGCAAAATTCTTCTCATTCGAAATAGTGGGAGTATCATAAGAGACTTGAACACTAAAAATTGTTTCCACATTAAAAGAGTAATGTTCAGAAAAAGGGTATACATAATCATGACAATATTTGTAAATATAATCATCACTACTTTTTATAGCATAATTTTCATCACAATAATCATCATAAGTAGCAACTTCGTTCTTATCATAATCGATTGAAACCTCTCCCAAGATAGTGGAATCACTAAATAAAGTTGACACTCTTCCAAATCCACTTTCATATTCATCACAATAAGATTCAACATCCTCCAAAATAGTGGGATCACTACTTCCTAAAGTTGACACTCTTCCAAACCCACTTTCATAAATATAATCATCATAGGTAGAATGCATGCTATCATCATAACTACTTTGCATATCAAAACTTGAGAGGCTAAAAATATCATCATTATTAAACATAGCATCCCCAAGCTTGGGACAAACATTAATTGCAGCAAATATATTCTCAAATATGTCATCCTCATCAAACATAGCTACCCCAAGCTTGGGCCTTTTCATATCATAAGCATAGTCACTCTCATCATTAAAAATATTGATAGCACCAATAGTATAGCAATTATCATCATCACAATGAGTAGTAGGAGCAATATCATTTGGGAGGGATACCTTTCTACCTTTGTTGCTCCTTCTTTTCTTTTTCTTCTTCACATTATGTGTGGGTTCAACCTTCCTCTTTGAGCTCCTTATTGATGACATTGGTTGGATAGAAGACTCCTCCTCTTTACCTGATTCATCATAAGCAATAATAGGAGGATATTGGGAAGTCTCTTCCCATTAGTTAGCATTCTCTTCATCTTCTATTTGTTTTCTTTTCTTCATGTAATTGGCAATATAAGGATTTTCAATGCAATTCACCGCACAATACATATAAATCTTCTCTAGATCAAAATGAAGAACTTTATCAAGGGAAAAATTTGGAATATTCTTAGTTATACGTTTCATTTCTTCATAACCCAAAAGAAGGCTAAGCTCTTTATGATGCTCAAGGGTAATTAAATTATCACAATATTTGGAAACGACTTGATCATGAAACAAATATCATTGGAGCTTTAAATGGCCATGTTCATTGCAAAGTTCATAAGGGGCGCGAAAAATATTGAATCTTTCAGCACATTCATCTAGCTCTTCTTGCAACAATTTGGTTTCTAAGTACTTATGCCTCTTGCAATAAATATCTTCTCTATTTGCAATCATTGCAATCATGCTCATCATTCAAAGATTTAGTTCCAAACATTCTATAGATTTCTTCTTCTAGCACTTGAGCACAATTTTCTTTTCCATCATACTCACGAAAGATATTAAAAAGATGAAGCGTATGAGACAAACTTAACTGCATTTTTTTGTAGTTTTATTTTATAAACTAAACTAGTGATAAAACAAGAAACAAAAAGATTCGATTGCAAGATCTAAAGATATACCTTCAAGCACTCACCTCCCCGGCAACGGCGCCAGAAAAGAGCTTGATGTCTACTACACAACCTTCTTCTTGTAGACGTTGTTGGGCCTGCAAGTGCACAGGTTTGTAGGACAGTAGAAAATTTCCCTCAAGTGGATGACCTAAGGTTTATCAATCCGTAGGAGGCGTAGGATGAAGATGGTCTCTCTCAAACAACCCAGCAACCAAATAACAAAGAGTCTCTTGTGTCCCCAACACACCCGATACAATGGCAAATTGTATAGGTGCACTAGTTCGGGAAAGAGATGGTGACACAAGTGCAATATGGATGGTCGATATAGGATTTTGTAATCTGAAAATATAAAAACAGCAAGGTAACTAAAGATAAAAGTGAGCGTAAACGGTATTGCAATGATAGGAAACAAGGCCTATGGTTCATACTTTCACTAGTGCAAGTTCTCTCAACAATAATAACATAGATAGACAATATAACAAGCCCTCAACATGCAACAAAGAGTCACTCCGAAGCCAGTAATAGCGGAGAACAAAAGTAGAGATTATGGTATGGTACGAAACCACCTCAAAGTTATTCTTTCGGATCAATCTATAAAAGAGTTCGTACTAGAATAACACCTTAAGACACAAATCAACCAAAACCCTATTGTCACCTAGATACTCCATTGTCACCTCAAGTATCCGTGGGAATGATTATACGATATGCATCACACAATCTAAGATTCATCCAACCAACATAAAAGTACTTCAAAGAGTGCCCCAGAGTTTCTACCGGAGAGTCAAGAACGTGTTCCAACCCCTATGCATAGGTTCCCAATGTCACGAAACCCGCAAGTTGATCACCAAAACATACATCAAGTGGCACACGATATCCCATTGTAACCACAGATAATCACGGCAAGACATACATCTAGTGTTCTCATAAAAGTCTCAATCCGATAAGATAACTTCAAAGGGGAAACTCAATTCATCACAAGAGAGTAGAGGGGGAGAAACATCATAAGATCCAACTACAATATCAAAGCTCGGGATACATCAAGATCATGCCATAGAGGAACACGAGAGAGAACACGAGAAAGAGAGAGATCAAACACATAGCTACTGGTATATACCCTCAGCCCCGAGGGTGAACTACTCCCTAATCGTCATGGTTAGCGCCGGGATGATGAAGATGGCCACCGGTGATGGGATCCCCCTCTGGCAGGGTGCCGGAACGGGCTCCCGAGAGGTTTTTGGTGGCTACAGAGGCTTGAGGCGGCGAAACTCCCAATCTATCTTCTGTTCTGGAAGTTTTAGGGTACAAGAGTATATATGGGTGCATGGGTACGTCGGAGGAGCTACGGGGGCCCCACGAGGCAGGGGGCGCGCCCGGGGGGGTGCCCCCCACCCTCGTGGGCAGCCCGTATCTCCCCTGATGTGCACTCCAAGTTCCCTGGGTTGCTTTCCTTCGAAAAATAACTTCTCTAGTTGATTTCGTTCCGTTTTGACTCCGTCTGATATTCCTTTTCCTCGAAACACTGAATAGGCATAAAACAGCAAATCTGGGCTGGGCCTCCGGTTAATAGGTTAGTCCGAAAAAAAATATAAAAGTGGATAAGAAAACCCAATATTGCCTAAAACAATAGATAAAGTAGAATGGAGCAATAAAAAATTATAGATACGTTGGAGACGTATCATCGGTCGCGACGACGCTCCTTATGATATCTCCATCGCATCGCCCGACCCGCGAACCAACCGCGATCAGCGTCAAGTCCTTCGGGAGCGGGCTCATGAGGACGCTCGAACTATGATCGAGCGCTGACATGACGCGCGCTTCCAGTCGGACAGGCGGGCAGGACCCGCTACGGACCACCCAGTGCCGGGAGGCTACGGTGGCCTACCTTACGAGGTGGGTTGTCCGGCTTTTACCCGTGAGCTGCGGCAGTTCTAGTGGCCCTCCCACCGTACGTTCAAGCCCAACATTGGTGAGAAGTACAACGGCAAGACTCACCCGTCAGAGTTCCTCAGCATCTACACCATCGCGATGCAAGCTGCTGGGGCCCGCGACGAGAAGGTGCTTGCCAACTACTTCCCGTTGGCACTCAAGCCTAATGTTTGTTGGCAGTTCCAGCTCTTCTTGGGCAGATCTGTGCCATGAGTTTGTTGGCGCCTTTACCGGAGGTCACCAAGCTCATGGCCAGGCGAGTGATTTACACATCATCCCCAGAAGGAAGGAGAAAACTTGCACAAGTACATCCAAAGGTTCAGCCGGGTGCAGTACAACATCCCCGATGTTCATCCCGCCGCCATGATTAGTGCGTTCCATCAGAATGTGCGCAACCGCAAGATGCACGAAGAACTGGAGATGAACAAGGTCAAGGATGTGGCCGAGCTTTATGTCCTGGCCGATCGATGCGCTCGCGCTGAAGAGGGAAGGAAGTACACCGACAAAGATGCCGGTGCAGAAACAGACTCCACTGGCAACACCGCCACCCCGGCGAAGAAGGGCCGGCGCCATAATAGGAAGCGCAAGGGCAAGGCCGTGCTTGCCGTCGAGGGATCCGACGACACCGGCGCCACCAAGAATACCAAGGCGAGCGACCCCGGCACGGAGGTTTCCCGGTGTGTCGCTTGCCGGGCCTTGGCGGCCGCCGACAAGCCAGGAGGCTCCGACAAGCAGTACTGCAAGATCCACCGCACCAAGGGCCATGACCTCCAAAACTGCCGGCTGGTAGAGCTGCTCGCGGAGAAGCAGAAAGCCGAGTATGAGCAGCAGGACAAGGAGAAAGGCCCAAATGGTGCCGAGGGATCCGGCAAGAAACGTGGCGGCCAAGGAGGCTTCCGCGGCAAGGATAATCAGCATGAGAGGCCCGCCCAAGGCCGCGACAAGAAGCAGGAAGACGATGATCATGACGAGGACGATGAGTCCGGCGACCACGAGTTTCAGAAAGCCACAGAGGCCATGTGCATCGATGGTGGCGCCTCGCTGCATACATCCCACCGCCAACTTAAGCAGTGGGCGCGTGAGATCATGACGGTGGAGCCATTGTTCGACGCACGGAAGCCGCTGAAATGGTCTAGCACGCCCATCATCTTTGACACCGAGGATCACCCTGACCGCACTATCGCGGTCGGGTGCTTGCCATTGTTGGTTTCACCAACAATCCGCAACCTCAAGGTGACAAAGATGTTGGTTGATGGTGGGGCCGGCCTGAACTTGATCTCGCCTGTTGTGGTCAAAAGGCTGCAGATCCCCGATGGAGACCTCGAGGAGACGGGCACGTTCCAAGGGGTTAACCTAGGGAGGAGCCAGCCAAAGGGAAAGGTCACGCTGCCCGTGACATTCAGAGGCGAGCTGAACCACAAGATGGAAAGGATTGTTTTTGATGTAGCCGAGATCCCCTTGCCTTACAACGGGATCCTCGGCCGCCCGGCACTAGCCAAGTTCATGGCGGCTTCACACTACGCCTACAACATGTTGAAGATGCCCGGGGCGATGAACATCATCACCGTCCCCTCCAACAAGAAAGATGCGTTGATCTGCGCCGAGAAGCATTTGCGGCAACTGCCGCCAAGGCACCTGCTCCTGCCGATGGAGCCC
>NC_041383.1:304801748-304813512 GCF_002162155.2 Triticum dicoccoides | reverse complement strand
GAGACCCCTCGCACCCACTCCGGCAAGCGCACCTCTTTAGGGTGTTGCGCTCCTGTTGAGAACGTGCCAGAGAGCTCCGCTGACAAGAGCAAGAAGTCCAGAGCCACGCCACCAGAGACCAAGAAGGTGCCCGTCAAGGAGAACGGCACGGGGGGAGCTTTTACCATAAGCTCCACCCTCGACGGCAAATAGGAAAGCGAGCTCGTCACCTTCCTACGGGCGAATGTCGATGTGTTTGCATGGCAAGCCTTCAACATCCCCGGCGTTCCCAGGGAAGTGATTGAGCACCACCTTGCTGTATGTCCTCATGCGCGGCCCGTCAAGCAGAAGGTCAGGAAGCAAGCTCTGGAGAGGAAGGAGTTCATCACGGAGGAAATAAGAAAGCTAGAGGCGGCAGGCTTGGTGAGAGGAGTACTCCATCCGACGTGGTTGGCCAATTCGGTAGTGGTGCGCAAGGCAAATGGGAAGTGGAGGCTGTGTATTGACTACACAGACATCAATAAGGCCTGTCCAAAGGATCCCTTCCCGTTACCGCGCGTCGACCAGATTGTTGACTCCATGGCTGAGTGTGACCTGTTATCATTCCTTGACGCCTACTCGGGATACCACCAGATCTTCATGACAAAAGAAGACGAGGAAAAGACAGCATTCATCACCCCATGTGGTAGGTATTGTTTTTTACGCATGCCTTTCGGGTTGAAGAGTGCTGGCTCAACCTTTGCAACAGCAGTCCAAATTGGTTTTGAGCCCTAGCTACATAGAAATTTGGAAGCTTATATGGATGACATAGTGGTCAAAACCAAGGACAAAGCAACCCTTGTGCAAGATCTGGAGGAAACATTCGGAAACCTGCACAAGATCAACCTCAAATTGAACCCTGAGAAGTGTGTCTTCGGCGTCCCGTCCAGCAAGCTTCTCGGGTTCTTTGTGTCCTAGCGCGGCATTGAAGCAAATCTAGATAAGATCAAGGCCATCGAGCAGATTGAGGCACCCAAACGGATCAAGGACGTGCGTCGGCTCACTGGCTGCGTTGCTGCCATGAGCCGGTTCATCTCCAAGTCCGTGGAGCATGCCCTTCCTTTTTTCAAGATCTTTAAGAAGGCAGGGCCAGTGGAGTGGACCCCAGAGGCTGAGGTAGCGCTGCAAGATTTGAAGAAATAACACTCCTCTACCCCGGTGCTGGTCGCACCCAAACCACAAGAACCGTTGCTGCTTTATCTAGCGGCAACAAATCAGGTGGTTAGTGCCGCACTAGTGGCGCAGAGAGAGGTCGACGAGAAGGCAGCAGCAGTGGCAGAGTCAACGAATGGCGAGCCGGAACCCTCTCTGGAATGGCTCGGTCCCAGCAAGGCTGAGTCCCTGGCAGAGGCTGATGCCAGTGCGACAGGACCCACGTGACCGGGTGAAGAGGCGTAGAAGAAGAAAATGGTACATCACCCAGTTTACTTCGTCAGCTCCCTCTTGCAGGGGGCTAGGTCAAGGTACTCAGGTGTGCAAAAGCTACTCTTCGGCCTCCTTATGGCTTCGAGGAAGCTGCGCCATTACTTCCAAGCGCATGAGATAACGGTGGTCACCTGCCTCCCATTGCTTCGGTTTGAAGTTTGAAAGTACCTCGATGATTCAGAGCAGATTCTTAGCGGAGTTTGTTGTAGAATGGATCTCGACGCCCAACGAAGAGGTGCATGAGACCACTCTCCCCGGCAAGGAAATGAGCCGCAACTGGATCATGTACTTTGATGGTGCCTTCTCGATGCAAGGCACCGGTGCTGGTGTGCTACTTGTCGCTCCCACCGGAGAGCACCTCAAGTATGTCATCCAGAAGGACTTCCCCTGGGAGATGTCAACCAACAACACCGCCGAGTACGAGGGTTTGCTTGCCGGTCTCAGGATCGCGGCAGACCTCGGAGTTAAAAAGCTCATCGTCAGGGGCGACTCACAGCTC
The DNA here is from genome assembly GCF_002162155.2 of Triticum dicoccoides. NCBI lineage: Eukaryota > Viridiplantae > Streptophyta > Magnoliopsida > Poales > Poaceae > Triticum > Triticum dicoccoides. Next base: position 304,811,570 of record NC_041383.1, on the reverse strand, counting down.
GTCGTCAGGCAGATCAACAAAGATTATCAAAGCCCGTTGATTGAAGCTTATGTAGATGAGGTGAGGAAACTGGAGGAGCGCTTCGACGGTATACAAGCGGAGCATGTCCCTCGGACGGAGAATGACATCGCCGACTACCTGTCAAAGCGCGCTGCCCTCAGGCTACCTGTGGAACCAGGTACTTTTGCTCTAGTTAACTCAACCATCCGTTGAGCAGTCGACCGGGCAGAATAAGCGGAGGAAGCTAGGCTCCGGCAAGTACTTCCCCACCAAGCTCCCCAGAGCCGCCGGCAAAGATGTTGTCGTGGATGCCAATCCTGCCGCGGGACAACCGACTCTGGCAGGACCTCAGGTCATGGCCGTGGAGGCGACCGCTCCCGTGGCAGAAGCGATGCCTTTGGTCCTTATCGTCGAGCCACAGGCTCCGGCATAGGCGCAGCACACTGTCTGATTCCTTCAAAAAGGGGAGCTTCCCGAGGAGAGCAGGAAGAGGCAGAAAGAGTAGCCCGTCGGTCTACTCTGTACCAATTCGTTGATAACATATTGTACAAAAAAAGACCGAATGGGGTGAAACTGAAGTGCATCTCCCGGTAGGAAGGACTAAAGCTGTTGGCAGAGATACATGGAGGCATATGTGGCTCCCACATAGGGTCAAGGGCCCTTGCCGGCAAGGTTTGTTTTGGCCCACCGCCCTCCAGGATGCGACGGCACTAGTAACCAAGTGTGAAGCGTGCCAGTTCCATTCGAAGAAGCTCCATCAACCATCTCAAGCCCTTCAAACTATCCCTCTCTCCTGGCCCTTCTCAGTCTGGGGGCTCAACATATTGGGCCCCTTCCCCCGTGCTGTCAGGGGCTTTGAGTACTTGTACGTCACAATCGACAAGTTCACAAAGTGGCCAGAGGTGGAAGCAGAGAGGAAGGTGACAACGCAGTCAGCCATCAAGTTCTTCAAAGGACTAGTGTGCCATTTTGGGGTGCCCAACAGGATCATCACCGACAACGGCACACAGTTCACAAGCCATGCCTTCATGCAATGCATTGAGGATCTCGGCAGCAGGGTCTGTTTTGCTTCCGTGGCACATCCACGGAGCAACGGCCAAGCAGAGAGAGAAAATGCCGAAGTCCTGCGAGGCTTAAGAACAAAGAATTTTGACAGGCTACGCAAGAGTGAAAGGTGCTGGATTGATGAGTTGTCAGCGGTTCTTTGGTCGATCAGAATGACGCCAAATTGATCCACCGGCCAGACACCCTTTGCCCTGGTTTACGGAGCAGAAGCAGTTCTCCCCATAGAACTCATATACGGGTCACCTCGAGTGCTCACTTATGATGAGCTTGAGCAAGAGCGATTGCGCCAAGATGACGTAACGCTCCTTGAGGAAGATGGTCTCCGGGCGGTTGTGAGAGAAGCACGCTACCAGCAAGCCTTGCACCGCTACCATAGCCGCAAGGTTCGTTCCCGGAGCTTTGAGGAAGGCGACCTTCTTCTTCGGCACGTTCGGTCGGCCAAGAATTCCAACAAGTTGACGCCGAAGTGGGAAGGCCCTTATTGGGTAACACGAGTCACTAGGCCTAGTGCAGTCCAGCTGGAGACCGAGGATGAAGTTCTAGTGAGCAACTCCTGGAATATCGAGCATCTCCGCAAGTTTTACCCATAAGGCGCGGCTGCCGGGCCTCCCGGCAAGCCACCCTTTTGTACAAGCCTTGCCGGCAAGGCATGTAACCCTTTGTACAAAGCGAGGCAGAGACCCTTAGCATAAATAAACGAAGCGCTGGCGCCCTAAGTTATAGCATGCATGCTAGATTGAGTCTCTTCCTTGGTTAGGGTTGATAGTGCTCAGCGGCGGCTAACCCCTATCTTAGAGGTCGAGTGCGTGTCTCTTTGTTCTTCTCTGTCTTCTTTGGTTTGCAGGGCGCATAAATATCCTTGCCGTGCTATTTTGGAAGAAAGGGGACGGACCAGTATCCAAGCCCCAGCAAGCCAAAGTTGTTGGGGGCTACAAGAGCAAGGATCCATCCGTGGCAAGCCAGGGTTGCCAGGGGCTGCAGATCCAGATAAGTCTTCTATCCTCTATCATGCGTTTCGTTATGGACTGAGGTATGTGAAACCTTGTTTTATCCTTAGGCTACCATGCTCCCCTCATTCTGTACCCTAGGACTCATCTCCTGGGGCCGAGTTTGGTCGAAGTCACGGCAGCAAGGAAATGAAACGAGGAGCCTAAGACCACCTCATCCCTGCCTCCGCCAAGCGTGTGAGGAAGGTCGAGCGAAGTGGGGGGACGACAAGGCCTGTTGCCGGGCGGAAAAACGTTTATCCTAAAGATAACGAGGATTCACTCCTTGTCGTGGGTTCCGCCTGTGAACGAGAAACTCGGCAAACATCCCCTTTTCATTAAAAAAACATCCCGTACAGGTACAGTTCATACGAAATGAAAAACATGAGCAAGGGGATTACAAGTTCTAAAGTTAACAAAGGCCCGAAGGCTTACAAGACTAAAAAGAGATAAGGTGCCCGTAATCCCTTTCTTGTCCCTCTCCTTAGGAAATGGAACAAGAAAGCAGAAGGGCAAAAGGGGCACCAAGGTGAGCTACGAGTGGCAGAAGACACCAAGAGAACATCTCAGTGGCCATCCAAGGGGTGGATGGTGATGGCGACGCTGGAGGAAGAGCTCGAAGACGAGGCGACATGACGTCAATACGCGACGAAGGCGTCGGTGCCTGCGTACTCTGACTTGATGGCCTTGCCGCCCGTCCTCTTCCTCTTTCGCAGCCTCCCCATGCCAGCTGCCCAAGGAGGCGGCCCCGAGAATTTCAAGGAGCTGGCGACATGGATGATGGGCTCACTGGTGCCACCCGGAGTGGTGCCCAACGCCTAGTCGGACCCGTCATCCTGCCGCCCGCTGCCCTTTTCGTTGCTACCGTTGTCCTCCTCGTCACCCTCGCTCAAGGAGGAATCTTCATCTTCAGAGGAGCTCTCCACGCAGCACCTCGCGCGTGTCCCGAGGTGCCCAAAGATCTTAAGGGAGAGAAGGCCACCCTCCATTAGTTTGAAATGGAGAGTGAGCCCCTCCGTCAAGCTGTGGATGCAAGCGAAGGACTTCCACCCTCGGTGGAGATACATGAAGTGAGGGGCGGGGAACTAGACGTCGGCCCATGTGCCATTGTTCCCACAACCCCTCATATGCAGCCGCAACACCTGCGGCGGATCCAGCTCCATCTCTCGCGCAAACGGAGTCGGGAGGCGGAGACGACGACGCGGTGGCTGGCGCAGCGTGATGAAGAACTCGCAAGGGTTGTCCCCGACGTGGCCCTCCACCGGGGGAGGGGCCGCTGGCGGAGGCGAAGCCGATCTTCCGCCCCGTCCTCCTCTCCCTCGAGCGCCATGATGGCCCCGACCTCGCCCCCTCCCCCTTCCTCTAGCGGCTAGCTCCGCCGCTACGAGAACTTGGGGAGGAGCGATGCGCTGTCTGGCCGAAACCCTTACCGCCATCGATGAAGGGTCGCCACGCCCCCTCGCCATGGCAGAAGAAAGGAGGAAGCAGGAATGGGGAGAGGCAGGTGGCGAAGGGTTGAGAGGCACCATTCCTCCTGCTCCCATCTTTATAAAGGGGCGGGGGCGAGGCTCGGCTTCTCCCTCTTGGCCAATCCGGCCCGTTGAAGTGACAACAAGCGGGGCCGTCGACCACCCTCCCCGCTATATTGAAGGCGCATGGGAATCGACCCACGCACGCGCACAACTTTTCACATCCCGCGCGCCTGTCTTTCGCCCTGCGTCGTGCATGCAGCGAACATGGCGCAATGGATAGGCACAGTGGGACGCATGGAGCGACGGTTCCCAAGCGAGGGCAGTAAATGAGCAGCGGCCCTGCTGTCTCAAAGAGACATGCAAGCCGCCTCTTTACTATCCACCACGGGATGATGCCAGCATGCTTCCATCATGCGCGTGCACGACCCCCACGTCGCGTGTTCAACGCGGGTCGTAGAGAAGCGCAACGGACGGAACAATTACTGTGGTAAAATCTGCCCCAACTGCCCACGCACCGTTTTGGGCCTGGCCCAACAACATGATGCGCTTATGTATGTCCCAGGCCTGGGGGCTCCTGTCGGTGTACAAAAGTAGGGGCTCTCCTTTTCACCCCTTTACTTGTGCACGGGCAGTCAGAGCCACCCGCCACGGCCACGCATAACAGGGCAGGAAAGGGAAGCCGGAGAGAAGCCGAAGGCACAAGACAAACAAAGCAACGACAGGGACCAAGGCCACAAAGATCAGATGGACAAAGTAGGTTCCCTCGGCAAGGACCCTTGCCGGGCAGCCTCAGCGGCCCCGGCAAGACCCTTGCCGGGGCAGCTCGCCCACACCAGCTGAGCGAGCCACCTTTGAGCCCCCCAATGCTAGACAAACGCATTAGGACAAGGCTCGGGAGGCGCCTCCGTGGTGGCATGCAGATCTTTGTGAAGACATAGAATAGTCAAGATCAAATGAGGATAGGAAGGCCACAATCCTCACCAAGATACTCACCGAAGAAACCCACAAGACCCCCGGCAAGATCCTTGTCGGGGACGCCAGCGCGCCACGGCAAGACCCTTGCCGGGCCACCTGTCGTGGTTCTAAGTCTGACAGTAGAGTGGGGGGTAGGTATGGAGAGGCAAGGTTCTAGCTATGGAGAAGTTGTAAACACAAGAGATGTACGAGTTCAGGCCCTTCTCGGAGGAAGTAAAAGCCCTACGTCTCGGAGCCCGGAGGCGGTCGAGTGGATTGTGTGTATATGGGTTACAGGGTGCCGAACCCTTCTGCCTGTGGAGGGGGTGGCTTAAATAGAGTGCGCCAGGACCCCAGCCAGCCCACGTAATGAAGGGTTTAAGGGACATTAAGTCCGGGGCGTTACTGGTAACGTCCCACATAAAGTGTCTTAACTACCATAAAGTCTACTTAACTACAGGCCGTTGCAGTGCAGAGTGCCTTTTGATCTCCTGGTAGTCGAGTGAGTCTTCGTGGTCGAGTCCTTCAAGTCAGTCGAGTGAGTCCCTCGTTGGTCGACTGGAAGGTGACCTCTTCTAAGGGTGTCCTTGGGCAGGGTACTTAGATCAGGTCTGTGACCCTACCCTAGGTACATGACTCCATCATTAGCCCCCGAATGGATTGAGGCTTCGAGTGAGGAAGGAGTTGATGTTGTTTCCGATTAACCTTTGCACACTAGTCGTGCGTTGTTCTGGACCAAAGAATCTCTTCGTTGATAGTGAGCAACTTGCCTTCAGTCGACTCGATCCATTCTTTTCTGTCGTCGAGTGATCTTTTGGGCTTCGACGATTTCCGAGTGACGGATCGCAGGAAATCCCGCGCCTGACAGACCAATCTGCCGTTCGCGGATTCCACGGGATGCGAAATTTGGGGAAACGCGCGAAGCGGAGCGGACCGCGGCGTTCGGATGGGACGGGACATAGACGCCTCGATCCCCGTGCCGCTTTCTTCGCCACGTATCCTGCCTGCATAACTCAACATTCTCTTTCTCTGCCCCCTTCGTCTCTGCCCAACGCGCTCGCTCTCGCCTCCGCACAACTTCTCCTCGCGCGTCTCACCGGCAACCATGGCCAAGGAGAAGACGGCAGCGCTGGAACGCGCGAAGAAGGCGTCGGCGACGGAGAAGGCGAAGGGGAGATCCACCAGCCGCGGCGGGTCTTCGTCTAGATCCCGCCTGCCGAAGGGCTGGGTCCAGGGAGATTGGATCCAGTCGACCATCACGGAGAAGGACCTCCTCGACATGGCCAACGAGGGCCTGATCCCTCATGGAGCTGCAAGGCTTCCGGGGAAAGAATGGCAGCCCCAGCCGGAGGAGGGTGAGTGCGTGCTGCTGGCTACCCATGTCGACCGCAGATTTTCTTTGCTGCCGAGTATTTTCTTCCGTGGTTTCTTGAACTTCTTTGGAGCGCAACTCCACCACTTTACCCCGAATTCTATCGCCTATCTTGCCGCATTCGTGTCCATGTGTGAGGGTTTTCTGGGCTGTCGGCCGCACTGGGGCTTGTTCAAGCATATATTCACGTGTCGCTCTCAGACCGTGAAGAAGGCGAGCCCAGGCGACGAAAGAACCCGAGTTGTCCAAATGTGTGGGGGCCTGGGGATCCAGGTGAGGAACAAGAGCACCTTCCCAGCCATGACATTTCCCGAGTCAGTCAGAGGCTGGCAGTCGACCTGGTTCTACTGCCAGGATCAGTCGACGCCGGGGCAGTCGAGTGGACTCCCTCAGTTTACCATGGACCGAGTGAACAAGCCCTCCTCTCTGAAGTTGATTCCGGAGGAGAAAGCTGACGTGAAGATGTTGATGGAGCGCGTAGTACAGTTGGTTCGGGAGGGAGTGACGGGCATGGATCTCCTGGAGGTTTTCCTTAGGCGTCGTATCCAGCCCCTTCAGTTCTGGAGCCATTGCATGTGGTTGTACTGTGGGACTGAGGATGAGACTCGGGTCCATCCAGAAGCAGTCGACGATGCCACTCTGGAAAGGTGGATGGCCGCCGTTACCGAAAACAAGGATAACCCACGCGGAGCCAGAAGGATTCCTCCACTCGACCACCACAGTGATCCAAACAAGGTATGCCTGCTCTGCTCCCCACTGTGTTCTTGTCATATTCATTTCTGTTTATTCTGCCAATCGGTCGATTGATCTTTGTCTTGATGTCTATCAGGCCCTCACCGAGCTGTACTCGATGCCCAATGGAGCACAGGCTCCGACTGAGGAGGGTGAAGCGAGTGGGGGCGAGAGCCAGGAGGAGGAGTGGGACTCGGACGTTGCTGAGGATGATGATGACGATGACGACGATGACGGTGATGAAGATGATGCTGAAGACGAGGAAGAAGAGGAGGAGGAGGTCGTACCACCGCGCTCGGAAAGGCGGTCGAAGCTTGTCCACGACCCTGCGACTGAACGTGGCAAGGGGGTTGCGACAGTTGCACAGTCGACCAAGCGCCCTCGGACCACCTCTCCGGCGCCGACTGAAAAGGCGTCGAAGCAGCTCAGGGTGGCTCTGCCAAAGCCGACCAAGCTCTTGCCTAAGATGAAGGTGTCCATCCCCACCATATCAGGGTAATCATGCTGCTTAAGTCTTCTTATTTTGTACGAACTTTATCTCTGGCTGGCGCTGGGGTTAGTCGACTGATTCTTTGGAGTTGCAGTGCTGCTACTTCCGAGACCTCAGCCCGGGCTGATGACCATGAGATGGAGGACGCAGCAACCTCAAAACCAGGTACTATACTCTTAACGCCGTTTTTAGTCGACTGATTTATGATCTCTAATCCTGATTCTTCTCTCTAGCTCCACCCAATGTTGTTATCACTCTCCCTGATGATGATGAAGATGAGGAACCGCTGAAGCACAGAAGGAGTAGGAAAGCGTCTGCCAGCAGGGTGCCCCAGGATGTGACGGCGCCTGAGACTCTGGTTGCGGAGGAGGAGAACACCACTCGACACACTGTGTCCTTCGCAGATCTACTGACGAGTGCTCAGCAGCCCTCCCTCTTCACGATGCACCACGTCCCAGAGGACCAAGCTGGCGCCGCGAAGGAGGCGATACGCCAGGCAGGGATCATGATGGAGCAGTTAAGGACCATCCGGGATGCGAGCCAGGCAGCTTACGACGCCAGTTCTGCCCTTCAAAGCAATGTTCAGGTCAGTCGACCATCGCCTGTTCTGTTAGGATATGCTATCAAAAACTTTTCTTTCCAGCATCTATGGTAGTCACCCAGTGGGTGTGTCGATTTAGACTCCGTGTTAGCGGGGGCACGCTCAGTGCACCCGCTGGGTGTAGTCCCCAAGGCTAAGGTCGACTGCTGGCAGTCGGCCTTAGGCTTTATAATTTCAGTCTTTCCGTCATCCGACTATGGCGAATGGATTTCGAAAGCCGGTCGCCTGGTCGACTGGTCGACTCTGTCTTCAATAGGATTAGTGGGGGCATGCTGAGTGCACCCACTGGGTGTAGTCCCCGAGACTGTGGTCGACTGCTTGCAGTCGATTACAGTCTTTAAAGAATACATCATCTTTTTTTTTTTGAGGTCGACTAGTCGACTCTATCTTCAATAGGATTAGTGGGGGCATGCTGAGTGCACCCACTGGGTGTGGTCCCCGAGACTACGGTCGAATGCTTGTATTCGACTGTAGTCTTAGAAACGTGTGATTTTTCCTTTTTCACTCGGAAGTGAATTATATTTGACATTTAGTCGATTGGTTCTTCGCAAAACTCCTGTGATCTTGTGGCTCGCTACTCTGAGCTGGAAAACAAGCACATTCAGCTCGAGCTGAATTTGAAGCTGGTTCAGGAGAATCTGACAAAGGAAAAGGAGGAGACCGAAGGTATGTTTGGTGAGACCTTGACGACTGCTTTTTCCCTTCGTTTGTTTCAAAATCTGATCTTGCTATAACTTGCAGGTAAGGTAAGGGAGGCCCAACAGAAAAAAGACCTTGAACTGGCTGAGAAGATCAAGCTTGCTGACGAGAAGTTAACTTCAGTCACCAAGCTTGAACAAGACAATACCAATCTGAAAGCTGCTCTTGGGATCGCCAACAAGGAAGTCAGTCGACTGAAAACTGATAAAGCTGCCCTGACCGGCCAAGTCAGTAAGTTGACTGGGAAGAAAAATGATCTGGAGGCCTTCCTGAGTGGTCTTGCCAAGAAGCTGTTCCTTATGCTTGAAGGTAGACCTCTATGCTCGGCAATCATTTCCAATCGTGGTTTTTCCATTCGACCATCGCCTTGACTCGGTGATCGTCCTTGCAGAATTTTGTCAAAACTTTGAAGAAGAAACTAGCCGGCTGGAACCAAACCTCGACCCCGTCAATTCTCCGGTGAACGACGAAGTTGCCATGAATGTTTTCCAACTGGAGTCCCGTGTTGCAGTTGTCGTGGACTATCTTGCAAGGCTGAAGGTCGCCACATCTCGCATCGACTCGACGCTCTGGCCCGGGGAGACACTTCAGAATGACCTCGAGTCGCTGATGGCTCGCTTGAACACGATCCCTGGTCGAGTGCAGGAGTGGAAAAAGTCCTCGGCTCGGTGTGGTGCAGATGTTTCTCTGTGTCTGGCCCAAGTTCACTGCAAAGATGCGCGAGAAGAGAAGCTGGCGGCCCTCCGGGTGGCCAACACCAAGAAACACGACTTCAGGTCCTTTATGGAAACTTTCCTTGCGGCTGCCACTCGGATCGCAGATGGAATTGATCTTGATGAGTTTGTTGCACCTTCCAGCCCTCCACAGGAGGGGTAAAAAACTTCTTCTAAGCTCGACGCTTTAAATTTGCCTCGGTATGCCGAGTGGAGTTGTAACCGATAAACTTTAACAGGTCTAGTGCCTGAGCACTTTCGGTTCCTTTTGGTATCGATCCCAACTTGAATTTGGTGTTTGAATAAGATTACTTTTGGCTCGAAAATGTCTTTTGCAGGCCCAAAGCAAAACGCTTACTGTAGTCGACTTATTCCTTAGTCCACTTAGGCGAGCACTGGGCTGCAGCTAAGCCCCCGAGTGAGAGGTTTGCTCTTCACTCGGTAGGATTTTTATATCTTAGGCGAGCACAGGGCTGCAGCTAAGCCCCCGAGTGAGAGGTTTTCTCTTCACTCGGTAGGATTTTTATATCTTAGGCGAGCACTGGGCTGCAGCTAAGCCCCCAAGTGGAAGTCTGGCTTACCACTCGGTAGGATTTTGATAACTTAGGCGAGCACTTGGACTGCAGCTAAGCCTCCGAGTGAAAGTCTGGCTTACCACTCGGTAGGATTTTCATAACTTAGGCGAGTACTTGGACTACAGCTAAGCCCCCGAGTGGAAGTCTGGCTTACCACTCGGTA
>NC_041383.1:304771141-304801339 GCF_002162155.2 Triticum dicoccoides | reverse complement strand
AGCCCCCGAGTGAGAGGTTTGCTCTTCACTCGGTAGGATTTTTATATCTTAGGCGAGCACTGGGCTGCAGCTAAGCCCCCGAGTGGAAGTCTGGCTTACCACTCGGTAGGATTTTGATAACTTTGGCGAGCACTTGGACTGCAGCTAAGCCTCCGAGTGAAAGTCTGGCTTACCACTCGGTAGGATTTTCATAACTTAGGCGAGTACTTGGACTGCAGCTAAGCCCCCGAGTGAGAGGTTTGCTCTTCACTCGGTAGGATTTTTGATAACTTAGGCGAAACGGATTCGCAGCTAAGCCTCCGAGTGGGAGTCTGGCTCACCACTCGGTAGGATTTTTTATATCTTAGGCGAGCACAGGGCTGCAGCTAAGCCCCCGAGTGAGAGGTTTGCTCTTCACTCGGTAGGATTTTTGATAACTTAGGCGAAACGGATTCGCAGCTAAGCCTCCGAGTGGGAGTCTGGCTCACCACTCGGTAGGATTTTTTACAAACTTAGGCGGAACGGATTCGCGGCTAAGTCACCCACTGAGGGGGAATTTAATTGGACAAAATAAAAAGTGACAAAAATTATGGAGGAACTTTGACACTATTATTTCGAGGTCCATGAACTACAGAAGTACTTTATTGCAACTCATCTGAGTGATAAAACTTAAGTGTAAAATGGACGGAGTAGTTCCGCGTTCCAAGCTCGGGGCTCGTCGATATTATGCTCTATGTTGTAAAGACGGTACGCCCCGTTGTGGAGAACTTTGGTGACGATGAAGGGTCCTTCCCAAGAAGGAGCAAGCTTGTGTTGTTTCTTCTGATCCACTCGGAGAACTAAATCTCCTTCCTGGAAGGCTCGACCTCTAACATTTCTGGCGTGGAAATGACGCAAATCTTGTTGGTAGATGGTCGACCGGATCAGAGCCATCTCCCTTTCTTCCTCTAAAAGGTCGACTGCGTCCTGCCACGCTTGTTCAGCTTCTGCTTCGTTGTAGATTTCAACTCGAGGAGCATTGTGGAGAAGATCACTCGGCAAGACTGCTTCAGCTCCGTAGACCAAGAAGAATGGAGTTCTTCCGGTCGACCGATTAGGTGTGGTCCGCAGTCCCCAAAGCACTGAGGGAAGTTCGTCGACCCAAGCTCCAGCTGCATGCTTGAGATCACGCATCAGTCGGGGTTTCAATCCTTTGAGAATCAGGCCATTGGCTCGCTCTGCTTGTCCATTCGACTGCGGATGGGCGACTGAAGCGTAGTCGACCCGTGTGCCTTGAGAGTTACAGAAATCTCTGAATTCCTCCGAGTCAAAGTTCGACCCATTATCCGTAATGATGCTGTGCGGGACTCCATATCTGAATATTAGTTCCCTGATGAAGCTAACAGCAGTACCGGTGTCAAGGTTCTTGATTGGTTTAGCCTCAATCCACTTGGTGAACTTGTCGACTGCCACCAGTACATGCGTGAAGCCACTTCGCCCTGTTCTCAAAGGACCGACCATGTCCAACCCCCATACTGCGAAAGGCCAGACGAGTGGAATGGTCTTCAGGGCTGATGCAGGCTTGTGCGACATATTCGAGTAAAACTGACATCCCTCGCACTTATCCACTATCTCCTTTGCCATCTCATTCGCCTTTGGCCAGTAAAATCCGGCTCGGTATGCTTTGGCCACGATGGTCCGAGAGGACGCATGATGACCACAGGTCCCCGAGTGAATATCATTAAGGATGATTCGACCTTCTTCTGGCGTTATGCACTTCTGACCAACTCCAGTCGCGCTTTCTCTATATAACTGTCCTTTGATTACGGTAAAGGCCTTAGATCGACGGACGATCTGTCGAGCCTCTTCCTCATCCTCCGGGAGCTCTTTTTTCAGGATATATGCGAAAAAGATATATGGAACTGTCCAATCGGGAATGACCACCAAGATCTCCATGACCAAGTCGACCACTGCTGGGACTTCAACCTCAGTCGGATCTGTGGCACTCTTGGGCTGTGGAGCTTCTTCGGTGAAAGGATCTTCTTTTACTGACGGAGTGTGTATATGCTCCAAGAACACACCACTCGAAATGGCTTCTCTCCTGGAACCTATCTTTGCTAGATCATCAGCTGCTTGATTTTTCAGTCGGGGTATATGATGGAGCTCCAACCCCTCGAACTTCTTTTCCAGCTTCCTCACTGCACTGCAGTATCCAGTCATGGCTGGGCTTCTCACATCCCACTCCTTCATCACTTGGTTGACCACTAAATCCGAGTCTCCATAGACCATCAGGCGACAGACGCCGAGTGAAATGGCCATGCACAATCCGGATAAGAGGGCCTCGTACTCTGCCTCATTGTTGGAGGAATCAAAGTGAATCTGGAGCACATATCTGAGCCTATCTCCTCTGGGGAAACCAGGACAACCCCAGCACCAGAACCATTCAACATCTTAGAGCCGTCAAAGAACATGGTCCAATGCTCCGAGTGAACTTCAGTCGGCTGCTGCTGTTCAATCCACTCGGCGAGGAAATCTGCTATTGCCTGGGACTTAATGGCTTTCTTTGCCTCAAACTTGATATCAAGGGGAAGAAGTTCAATCGCCCATTTAGCCACTCGACCAGTTGCATCTCTGTTGTGCAAAATCTCTGATAGTGGAGCGTCGCTGACGACTGTGATGGAATGATTAGAGAAATAATGAGCAACCTTCTTTGTGGTCATGTATATTCCATACACAAGCTTCTGATAATGAGGATATCTCTGCTTGGATGGAGTCAAGACTTCAGACAAATAATACACTGGGCGCTGAACTTTGAGAGCTTTTCCTTCTTCTTCCCGCTCGACCGTAAGCACAGTACTGACGACTTGTCCTGTGGCTGCGATATAGAGCAACAGAGGCTCTTTGCTGATTGGAGCAGCAAGCACCGGCTGGGTGGAGAGCAGAGCTTTTAGCTCGGCAAACGCTGCATCAGCTTCTGGAGTCCACTCGAACTTGTCTGCCTTCTTCATTAGTCGGTAAAGAGGCAATGCCTTTTCACCGAGTCGTGAGATGAATCGACTTAATGCGGCCAAGCATCCAGTAAGCTTCTGGACATCATGCACTTGCACGGGGCGTTTCATTCGGAGAATAGTGCCGATCTTCTCTGGATTAGCGTCGATTCCTCGTTCGGAAACGAGAAAACCGAGTAACTTGCCACCAGGAACTCCAAATGTGCACTTTGATGGATTGAGCTTGATATCATACCTTCTGAGGTTGGCAAATGTTTCGGCGAGGTCAGCGAGCAGGTCGGAACCTTTTCGTGACTTGACGACGATATCATCCATATACACTTCCACATTCCGACTGATTTGAGTGAGTAGACACTTCTTAATCATTCGCATAAATGTGGCTCTGGCATTCTTGAGGCCGAATGGCATGGTGATATAGCAGAAGCACCCGAATGGAGTGATGAAAGCTGTTTTTACCTCGTCGGGTCCATACAGACGGATCTGGTGGTACCCGGAGTAGGCGTCTAGAAAAGACAGTCTCTCGCATCCCGCGGTCGAGTCAACAATTTGATCTATGCGAGGGAGAGGAAAATGATCTTTCGGGCAGGCCCGGTTGATGTGCTTGAAATCAATGCACATTCGGAGTGATTTGTCCTTCTTAGGAACCATGACGACATTAGCGAGCCACTCGGAGTGGTATATCTCTCGGATAAATCCTGCCGCCAACAGTCGAGCCACTTCCTCACCAATGGCTTTTCTCTTCTGGACGGCAGACCGCCGAAGATGCTCTTTGACTGGTTTTGCAGATGAGTCGACTCTTAGGCGATGCTCAGCCAGTCCCCTGGGAACACCTGGCATGTCAGCGGGCTTCCATGCAAAAATGTCCCAGTTCTCACGGAGGAACTGGATGAGCGCTTCTTCCTATTTCGGGTCGAGTGTTGTGGAGATGTGGGTCGGAGCTGCATCGGGGTCGGTCGGGTGAATATGAACAGGCTTCGTCTCACCAGACGACTGAAATGCAGACTCTGTGGCGGGTTTCTTGGATCGCAGCAAGTCACTCGGATCTGCGTTTTGCTTGTATTCTTAGAACTCGACCGCTGTCACCTGGGAATCAGCAATCTTTGAGCCTTTCTGGAAGCACTCTTCTGCCTTTTTCCAATCACCGGTGACAGTGATCACTCCTTTGGGGCCGGGCATCTTCAATTTGAGGTACACGTAACATGGTCGAGCCATGAACCGTGCATAAGCTGGTCTCCCCAAAATGGCATGATATGCACTCTGAAAATCCACGACCTCGAACGTCAACTTCTCTTTGCGAAAATGTTTCGAATCGCCAAACACCACGTCCAGAGCTATTTGGCCGAGTGACTCGGCTTTCTTTCCTGGTATAACTCCATGAAAGCTCATGTTACTGGTGCTCAGTCGGGACATCGGAATGCCCATTCCTTTCATTGTGTCTGCATACATCAAATTCAGCCCACTACCACCGTCCATAAGCACTTTTGTCAGTCGAGTGCCTTCAACAACTGGATCGACCACCAGAGCTTGCCTCCCAGGGGTGGCAATATGAGTCGGGTGATCAGATTGGTCGAAGGTGATGGGTGTTTGGGACCATTTCAGATAATTTGCTTTTGCTGGGGCAACCATGTTCACCTCACGGTTAATAACTTTCAATCGACTCTTGCTCTCCACATCTGCAAAGATCATCAGAGTAGAGTTGATATGCGGATATCCTTCCTCACTGTCCTCCTTGTCTTCGGCCTTGTCCGACTCCTTCTCCTTGTTATTAGACTGTTTTCCCTGAAACTGCTGGATCAGGAGTCGACATTGGCGAGTGGTGTGCTTCGGGTAGATGATATTCCCCTCTTCGTCTTTCTTCGTGTGGATGTGACACGGCATATCCATCACGTCGTTCCCTTCTTTATCCTTTACCTTCTTAGGGTTCCAGGATCCTTTTGGTTTCCCTTTAAACTTTCCCTGAGTCACGGCCAGAGCCTCTCCAGGAGCTGCCGGTTTAGCCTTCCGCTTCTGTTTCCGACTGGTGTTTCCCTTTTCCGACTGACTCGGCTTGTGCTTGCCGCTTCGGAGTCGGTCTTCTTCTTCGCCGTTGGCGTACTTGGTAGCAATCTCCATCATCCGACTCAAGGTCATGTCACCGGTTCGACCAAACTTCAAACTCAATTCTCTGTTCTTGACGCCATCTTTAAAGGCGCAGACTGCCTGATGATCAGACACATTCTCCACAGTGTGGTGCAAAGTGATCCATCTCTGAATATACTCTCTGAGAGTCTCATTGGTCTTCTGCACGCAGACTTGCAACTCCGTCAGTCCAGCCGGTCGCTTGCAAGTTCCTTCAAACGTTCTGATGAACACTCGGGACAGATCTTCCCAAGTGTAAGTGCTGCTAGGAGGTAATTGAGTCAACCATGCCCTGGCAGAACCTTCCAGCATGAGGGGCAAATGCTTCATGGCCACCTCGTCGTTCCCACCACCAATCTGAACGGCCACTCGGTAGTCCTCAAGCCAAGTTTCAGGCTTAGACTCACCAGTGAACTTGCTGACTCCTGTTGCCAACCTGAAATTGGGAGGGATAACTGCGGCTCTGATAGCTCTGCTGAAACATTCAGGACCGGAAACATGCACTCGACTGCTTGTGGACGCATCTCTGTCGAGTCCACCTCGATCGGCTCTGTTCCGGTCGACCAAACCTTGCACGATAATAGATCGCGCGTCGAAGCCTGGTTCTCTGGGGTCGACTGGAACTCTTCGCCCCGCACTGAACTGACGTCTGTCATCTTGCTGCCGAGGAGCGTAAGACCCACCCCTCGGAGGGGAATTGGGCACTCGACGCCTATCATCTCGGTCGAGTCGGTCACCATATTGGTCTCGCCGATTCTCGCGCCCTTCACGCCGCGGAGGCGATCTGGGACTGTGAGCCGACTGAACCGTATTCGCAGCGACGGATCGACTGTGATTTCTGTTGCGCGACTGCGACACGGCCGAATTCTGATCTCCTGCTGCCCGGAGCAGATCCCTGATCTGCATCAAGCCTCTGCCAGCTTCCGACTGAGAGGGCTGAATGGACTCTGCTATACGGGTCGCAGCTGCCAAATTCTGGATTGGGGTTCGATATACCTGAGTCGGCGGGAAGAGTTGACGTCGACTGGTGTCAGGAACTCGTTGCCGCGCGCGCTCGTTGAGTGCTCGCTGAAGATTCTCCAGTCGAGTGCGTTCGGCCAAATTGGCCAAACGTGCCTCCTCCAAGGCGCGAGCCTCAGGGGTTTCTCCTGCGATGGGAGTACGCAGGACATCCACGTTCCTGCGGCGAAGTTCTTCTCTTTGCAGAGAGTCGAGTGGCTCGGGCTGGTACTCTTCGTGGTCTCGCGCGGGGTCGCCTCCGTCGCCTGCTCCACCATCACGGGCGAAGCCATGGGGACTGCGGGGCCCGTCGACCATCAGGATTTCCGCCGCTGGATCACTGCTATCACACTCGGATGCGGTCTCTAGGGAGCCAGTCGACAGATCGAACAGGCCGTAGAGAGATTCGTCGGGCTCGATTGCCGCAACTTGGTTGGTGGCCGTCTGGCGAGCCACCGCATGCCTCACCCACCGCTGAATCCTCGACCGGCCCAAGCGCTTGCGCTGGCGGGAGACCGAGAAGGTGGTTGATGGGGATGTCGACCGATACGGGGTCGACGGTTGCCGCAGCAGAACGCCGCGGACACATGCGCGAAAATGCGTCGCACCGCGGACGGGGAGCGCATCAACGTCGAGTGGAGCCTCCTGGAGCCAGGCGGAGTCGTCGGCGATGAAGGTGAGAGCGCCGAGACGGATCTCTCGACCCTCGACCAATACTCCAGCAGCCACCATGATGAAAGTACTCGGAAGAATCGCAACTTCTCCACATTATTGCTAAAAACACGGGCCCCACGGTGGGCGCCAACTGTCGTGGTTCTAAGTCTGACAGTAGAGTGGGGGGTAGGTATGGAGAGGCAAGGTTCTAGCTATGGAGAAGTTGTAAACACAAGAGATGTACGAGTTTAGGCCCTTCTCGGAGGAAGTAAAAGCCCTACGTCTCGGAGCCCGGAGGCGGTCGAGTGGATTGTGTGTATATGGGTTACAGGGTGCCGAACCCTTCTGCCTGTGGAGGGGGGTGGCTTATATAGAGTGCGCCAGGACCCCAGCCAGCCCACGTAATGAAGGGTTTAAGGGACATTAAGTCCGGGGCGTTACTGGTAACGTCCCACATAAAGTGTCTTAACTACCATAAAGTCTACTTAACTACAGGCCGTTGCAGTGCAGAGTGCCTTTTGACCTCCTGGTAGTCGAGTGAGTCTTCGTGGTCGAGTCCTTCAAGTCAGTCGAGTGAGTCCCTCGTTGGTCGACTGGAAGGTGACCTCTTCTAAGGGTGTCCTTGGGCAGGGTACTTAGATCAGGTCTGTGACCCTACCCTAGGTACATGACTCCATCACCACCCGGCAAGACACTCGCCAAGCGTGCCAGCACGGTCACTGCCAGGCCCACGCCAGCCAAGTCTTCGCCGCCGTTCGCATGCAGCTGCCGACCCAACTAGCTGGGCAGGCACCTGCGTGGCAACATGCAGCCCTTCGTGGAGTCTCCACCACCGCGCCACCTCAGCTGCCTACCTGCCTACATGGCACCGCATGCACCACTGGCCAGGGCGCGTGTCGAAGTGAGGGAGAGCGGCGACGGACGGGACGAGCCTCGCCCCTGTCCCCGATAAAGTGAGGGACACCTAAGCCATGCATTAAATGCACTTTGTCATGTAATACCAGCGATAAGCTCACAACACTGTAGCACTTTCCACCTCCTGTGTGCCACTGTGGCAGCCCCTTTCGCCTATACAAGGAGGCCCATGGCGCACTGGAGAAGGATTCGGCTCTTTCGAACCTAGCAGCACCCAGAGCTAGTTCAAGAGCTCCAGAATACTAAATATATCCACCAAAGCAGGATTGTAGGGTTTTACGCATCTTTGCGGCCCGAACCTGGGTAAATCCCCTTGGTGATGTCTACTAGTCCCGCTCTTCTCACAATCCCCGCACACCGCAACCGTAGTAGGGATTCAAGTGATCCCATAGGTGTCGTTTCCCACTGGCACACTTGTTTATCAAGCCCCCAAATTGTCACGACAACCTCTAACCTTTTCCACCCTTCCTAGCAAACCGTTGTTTGGCTATTTTACCACTTTGCTTAGCCCTTCTTATAGCATTGCTAGTAGCAGGTGCAGTTGCAGGTTGTTCCATGTTGGAACATGGATATCATGGATATTTTAGGATATCACAATATCTCTTATTTAATTAATGCATCTATATACTTGGTAAAGGGTGGAAGGCTCGACCTTTTTCCTGGTGTTTCCTTCCACTCTTGCCGCCCTAATTTCCGTCATACAAGTGTTATTTTCCTTGATATTGCATCCCTAACACGGTGAGGGGTATAGGGCCCTCTTGACAGTTCGCTTTGAATAAAACTCTTCCAGCAAGGCCCAACATGGGTTTTCCATTTTCCTAATAACAACTAAAACTTAAATAGGGGATTTTCTCCGGACCCCTAGTATTTTTAATCAACCCCTGGGCCAATGCTCCTCTATGTGTTGGTCAAACCTGGGTGATGTCCGGCACCCCCTGGGCAACCAGGGTCTCAGCCAACCTGACGTCTTTCCCATCCATTGTGCCCTGAGAATGAGATACGTGCGGCTCCTATCGGGATTTATCAGCACACCAGGAGGTCTTGCTAGTTTTGTTTTACCATTGTTGAAATGTCTTGTGCACCGGGATACCGAGTCTGATCGGATGTCCCGCGATGGAGGATTGTCTCTATGGATCGTGAGCTTGTGATGGGCTAAGTTGGGACACCCCTACAGGGTTTGATCTTTCGAAAGCCATGCCCGTGGTTATGTGGCAGATGGGAGTTTTTAATATCCGGTTGTAGAGAACTTGATACCAAATTTCAATTAAAATACCCAACCGTGTGTTTAACCGTGACGGTCTCTTTTAGAGTGGGTCAAGAAGAGAACATGGTGGGGTTATGTTTGAACGTAAGTAGTTTAGGATCGCTTATTGATCATTACTAGTTTTCTACCATGTGCGTAGCTTCTCATCTCATTCTTATATTCGTAAGTTAGCCACCATACAAGCTTAGTCGCTTGCTGCAACCTCACCACTTATCCATTCCATACCCTTTAAGATTTGCTAGTCATGATACCAATGGTAATGGGATTGTTGAGTCCTCGTGGCTCACAAATTACTACAACAATAGTTGCAGGTACAGGTAATGCGATGATCATGATGTGAAGGCGATGTATGCTTGTCTTGGGGTTCTTCTTCTACTTCTTCTTCATTTAGGGGATAGGTTCCTAGTCGGCAGCCTCGGCTAGCAGGGTGGATGTAGTTTGAGTTTCTGTTTGTGTTCCATCCGTAGTCGGATGTTACTCTTGTGTATGATGCTTGATGTATTCATGTGTCATTTGTATGCACTTTGTATGTATCCCCAACTATTATGTAATGGTACGATGTAATGATATCCACCTTGCAAAAGCGTCTCAAATATGCGCCTCTATCCTTGGTCGAACCTTTAAGTTCCTTTAGGATAGGGTCACATATTGGGCGTGACAGCCGGCCCATTATGCTCTGCAAAATCTTGTGGGCCTTTAGCTGGGCCGGCCCATTATGGTCCGCTAAATCTTGAGGGCCTTTAGTTGGGCCGGCCCATTTAAACTTTATGGGCCACTTTTGGGCCCGTCCACGTGTCAACATATCATAGGCGCATCGCGACCATTGGATGAGTGACACCTATGCCAACGCGGAGCTGACACGTGGTTCCATCGGCCAATAAGAATTTTACACATGGAAAATGGGCATTGGTCGTGGCTCTTAGCGGGTTATCGGATCCAAAACCGGACCCGATAGCTTAACAGCGAGCCGTTATGGTGGATGCCACAGGTCGGTCACCCTTGACGAAAGCACTTCCATGATGCGGCATTTATCGTCATGGAAGTGGACACTTCCGTCATGATAATTTTGGTAATGTCACGGAACACTTCTACAACAATAGAGGTATGACTAGCTTGATTCTGTCATAAAATTGTCATGTATGTACATGCATGATAGAAAACATGACCTACTATGACAAACAAGTATCATCACGGAAGTGTATTTTTTTGTAGTGGATGGAGGAACACGATGAACATGCAGCGCTCAAGCCCGACAAGTTTGCTTCCGGGGAGCAGCTACGCGCGTACAAGTGTGCAGGGGGTCCAAATCCTTTGCTAGTTTGCCTTGGACATCCTTTTATAGCTTAAGGGGTAGCCACAGTGGCAAAACAGTCTTTATCTAGTGCTTAGATAGCTAACAGTGCTATTATACCTAATTCTGGAAGTTAGGACAAAGTGCAGTAACTGCACTGCTAGGTGTCATGCTGAGGGCAAAACCCGGCAAGCCTGCCGTGCCGCTTAATCATTTTGTGCTTTATCTGTTCGACACACCTCTGGATGGGTGTCATATGAGGGTAATCTGTCTTCCGATGGGCTACCACGTGCTCAATGGAAGCCACTTAATCACTTGGGCACTCGACACCGCACCGATAAGTGACTTGTGTTGCTTGTGTGGTGGAGCGGTGGAGTGGTGGTGCCTTGGCGGGGTTCTCGGTCTTGGCGTCCCCGACGGGCCTACCGGGGAAATCTTGGATCTGCTTCTGGGAAGGCCTCAACCCAGCCAGGCCCTCTTGCCCGGCAAGGAAGGCCTCCTCTAAATGATATCTTACTGTCTTACTGGACTTGGTCTTCTTGATCTTAGGAAGAGCAGCTTCTCTGGGCTTGGCCTTGCTTGGTATGTTGGTGCAGCCTTTCCTTCACCCAGCCTTGGCCGCTGGGGCGAGGAGGCTCTTCGTTCATGCACAAGTCAGGGGGGATAAACACCCCTGTTTATGTACCCCGAGAGAAGCCCTAGGGCCTGAGCCATACATGTCGCTGGGCACGTTGGGTTAGGCCCCAAACAGTTCACGCACACGTGTCGAAGGAATGCTGCCCTTGCGGCAGTTGCTATAATGACTTCCAACGTCCACACCGCGTAACTACCGCAGGTCATGTGGTCGTGGAATATTAGTAGTTAATGGGTAGTGCACCTAAAAAACGGTAACTTTCTGAGGAGAGATAGTGAAGAGCCATCCCCCGCATCTGTTCCGCATAAAAAGACAACACAAAGGGGCGCTGCTCATTCATACCTGTCTCCCTTCCTTCATCTTCTTGCTCAAGCCACGCAACCGCTCTCATCTCCAACACCCGCCTCCCCAGAGCACTGCCAGATCTCCTGCTCATCCCGCAAGCCCAAGGGATGGGGCGAAATACGGCCACCGGAAAGGGGAAGCAGGCAGCCACCGCCAAAGAGACCGCAATGGAGGGGAGGAAGAAAAGGGCAGAAGAGCTGGGCAGGAAGCGAGAAGAGGATGTGGTTTTCTTCCAGTCGAGCTTGGACGACAGTACTTTGACTGTGAGGTATGCATACATGTGGTGAAGGGAGGTTTCGAAAGGGCATGGAGCGCCCATGGTCCTGTCGGAGGGGGCCGAAGACCAACCAGCCTTGTACCGCTTCTTCTGCACGTACTTCCTCTGCGGCCTCACCTCCCCCGCCTTTGATTTCTTCAAAGCCATGATGATGGTGTATGGATTCCATGTTCTGGCTTTCACGCCCAATGTAATGGCGTGCATGGAAATCTTTTCTCATCTTTGCGAGAACTTTCTTGGAGTCACCCCCAATGTGGACCTGTTCAGGCACTTATTGATTCCACGCGTTTAAGATAAATCTCACCGCTCGGGGAATATAACTTGGATCCCTTGCGGCAAGAGGGAGAAATGGGATTATCTTCCTAGACTCCAGTGCAACAGGTGGTAGGAATGGAGGGTGGATTGGTGCTGGATCCAAGAGAAGGATGCCCCGGAGTTCTGGGCGGCACGGACTGAATGCGTCACGTGCGACAACGAATGGAGCCAGTTGTGGTTCGTCAAGGAGGGATCAAGTTTCACAAAGAGCGGATGCCAAGAAACAACACGACGGTGGTGGCACTGGTAGTTTGGCCCTAGGTTCGGGCTGCTAGGTAGCGTAAAACCATACTCCTGCTTTTGTAGATTGGATGGAGGAACACGATGAATACGCAGCGTTCAAGCCCGACAAGGTTGCTTCAGGGGAGGAGCTATGCGCGTACAAGTGGGCATGGGGTCCCGATCCTTTGCCAGTTTTTCTTGGACCTCCTTTTATTGCTTAAAGGGTAATCACAGTGCCAAAACAGTCTTTCTCTAGTGATTAGATAGCTAACAGCCTATCATACCTACTCTGGTAGTTAGGACAAAGTGCATTAAATGCACCGCTAGGTGTCATGCTGAGGGCAAAACCGAGCAAGCCTGCCATGCTGCTTAATCATCTTCTTCTTTATGTATTCGAAACGCCTCTGGACATGTGTCATATGAGGGTAATCTTTTTTCCGATGGGCTGTCACGTGCTCAATGGAAGCTACTTAATCACTTGGGTGCTCAACACCGCACCTATAAGTGACTTGCGTCGATTATGTGGTGGAGTGGTGGAGTGCTGGTGCCTTGGCGGGGTTCTCGGTCTTGGCGTCCCCGGCGGGCCAGCCGGGGAAATTTTGGATCTGCTTCTGGGTAGGCCTTGACCCAACCAGGCCCTCCTGCCCGGCGAGGGAGGCCTTCTCTAGGTGATATATTATTGTCTTGCTTGACTTGGTCTTCTTGATCCACTCCTTGATCTCACGAAGAGCGGCTTCTCTGGGCTTGGCCTTGCTTGGCATGTTGGTGCAACCGTTCCTTCGCCAAGCCTTGGCTACCGGGGCGAGGGGGCTCTTTGTCCGTGCACAAGTCAAGGGAGTCAGCACACGCGTTTGTGTACCTCGACAGAAGCCCCCAAGTCTCAGCCATACGTGTTGCTGGGCACGTTGGGGTAGGCCCCAAATGGTGCACAGACACGTGTCGAAGAAATGCTGCCCCTGAGACGGTTGCTATGATGACTAGTCAATCCAACGTCCACTCCGCGTAATTACCATAGGTCATGGGGCTGTGGAACAGTTGCAGTTAATGGGTAGTGCGCCTGCAAAAACAGTAACTTTCTAATGAGAGATAGCAAAGAGCCACCCCCCGCGTCTGTTCCCCATAAAAAGGCAACGCGAAAGTGCGAGGCTCATTTGTATCTATCTCCCTTCCTTCATCTTCTTTCTCGAGCCATGCAACTTCTCTCATCTCCAACACTCATCTCCCCAGGGCTCTGCTAGATCTCCTGCCCGTCCTGTGAGCCCAACAGATGGGCCGAAAGACGACCGCCGGAGAGGGGAAGCAGGCAGCCACCGCCAAAGAGACCGCATTGGAGGGGAGGAAGAAAAGGGCGGAAGAGCTAGACATGAAGTGACAGGAGGAAGTGATTTTCTTCCGACTAAGCTTGAACGGTAGTACTTTGACCACGAGGTACGAGTACATCTGTGGAAGGGAGGTTTCGAAACGGCATGGAGCGCCTGTGGTCCTGCCGGAATGGGCGGAAGACCCACCGGACTCGTACCGCTTCTTCTGCGCATACTTCCTATGCAGCCTCACCTCCCCCTTCTCCGATTTCTTCGAAGCCATGATGATGGTGTATGGATTCCATCTTATGGATTTCACACCTAATGCAATGGCGTGCAGGGCAATCTTTGCTCAACTTTGCGAGAACTTTATTGGAGTTGCCCCCAATGTGCACTTGTTCAGGAACTTCTTCATTCCATGGGTTGAATACAAATCTCACCGCTCGGGGAACATAAGTTGGATCCCTCACGCCAAGAGGGAGGAATGGGTTTATCTTCCTGGATAACAGCGTACCAGGTGGTAGGAATGGAGGGCGGATTGGTGCTGGATTCAAGACAAGGATGCCTCGGAGTTCTACATGGCGCGGACTAAATGTGTCATGCACGGCAGCGAATGGAGCAAGTTGTGACTCACCAACGAGAGCCTCTGCCTGGCGCAAAATAGGATCGCTCGCCTCAAAGCTGTCGGGCTAACCATCGAGCCAGTGGGGGCCGACTTCCTTCATCGTCGCATCGCACCGCTGCAGAACAGAGACAAATTTGCCTGGGATTATGGAAATTCTGCCGACAGGATGTGCCTGTACCCATGCCCTATCAACAACTTTTCAATATATGGCCACGGCTGGCTGTGCAAACAGTTATTTGGCAGCCTTGGGCCATTCCATCTATCAGCAACGATCGTCCCATTACATCTCAACTCTGCTCGGTACCAGATCCGGAAGTGGATGCCTGACTGCAACACCTCCAGAGTCGTGGTCGATTGGCAACTGCCCACGCTGGATGCAAAGCTAGAATGGATCTCCAGTTTGGAAGAAAAGGCTTCTAGGGTGGAGAAGGATCTCGTCAAGCACACCTCCTCGGTAGAGGTAACGTTCATTAGGAAGCGGATCGCAGAGGACAAAGCGCTCCGGGCTACTAGAAGAAAGAGGCCCGAAGAGGAGGAGGAGGAGGATGTCGAAAGCGAGGGCTCTTCTAATCAGGGGAGCGAGGAGCACGACATGAAGGAGCTTGCTGGGCACAAACTTGCTGGGGCGGGGATTCCTCCTGCCATGGCAGCAAAAGCCCAAGGAGAAAGCGGGGCTAAGGAGGCAGAGCAGCTCGAGGTGGAGGACAAATGGCTTGCAATGAATATTCAAGCCCTAGAGCTAGATCCTAGTCAACACCCTCGCAAGCGGGCCGACCAGAGAACAGCGCCTCCTGCTCCTCCGCCAACCACCAGAAAAGTGAAGAAGATCTCCACCAGAGCTGACAAGCCGGAGGTGGTACGCCGCCAATTTTCTCGCCTTCTTTAGGCCAAGACCCCACCAGCCAAGCGACGTGCTATCACAAGGGTTGATCCTAGCCCCCGGTCATGCCTAGCCTCTTCGCCAAGATCGATCTCGGCGACCATAACCCCACCGAAGAGCTCAAGGCTGCTGAGAAGCTCCGCTCCTCCAACTCTGAAGAGGGTCATGGTGACCTTGCCACCTGCGGCATAAACGCTGGGCTCCATGCTCGTAGACCCAGGGTAAGGAGAACAGCTAAGCTTCTTGCTGCGGTATTATGCAGTTGATAGTTGTTGATTTTAGTCTTCTTTGTTGACTTGGCAGAGATGAAGAACCACTCACCCAACGGGCCAAACTCACCAAGCACTCGACAACGTCGGATTCTCTAGCGAGTACGGGCCTGGTGGGGGATAGGATAGGGGATCCTATTCCTAGCCCCCAGGCTATCCCCCAGCTCGAAGGCATGGGGAAGATCTCGCCCACCCGGAGAAATGTGGAGGAACATGCCTCATCCCCCGCCAAGGGAGAAAGTGAAATCCTGCAGGCTGAAGCCCATCGAGAGGAGTCCACCCAAACAAAATCAAAGCAGAGAAGTCATCTACAAGGGCCTCCACAGAGGGGCCTGCTCATGCTGAGGTCGCGGCCACCGAGGGAGCGGATGCGGACCACACCCTTGCAATTGATGTTGCCGGGGAGGCAAACGCTCCCCGCAGCAAACACCACTGGCTAAACCACTTTTATTTGTTTATGCTTCCTTGAATTGTTTTGCTTCTTGATTTTTTTGATTTGGCAGTATGTGGTTTCTTATCACCTCATCTGTTGGTTTTACTTGCAGCTCCATTGATTGAAGAACCTGAACTCTTGGATGAGGTGGCCAATATTGGGAATAGTGCTGCCGAGGAAGCAACCAAGATTGCTGCCGCAGAAGGTCATGAATAGACTGCCGGGGATATCCAGGGATCCTAAGAAGAGATAGAGAAAGCCCCCTGCAGCAGTTCTGGCCTAGGTGTGGTCATTGAGGAGAAAACTCCTCTCCAAACCAAGATCCCTCTCCCCATGAATTATCCTATGGTTGCAGCTTCACATCCTTCCCCAAGCAAGTTGGCATTGGTCCTTGCCCAGCTTGGGCTCGTAGCTTCTGGCTCGTCAGCTATAGCGGGCGTGGATTTTGATGAAGAGATCAAACACATACTGGCGCCGCTGTCCCAGAGGGTTGTAGAAGCTGGCGATTCTATTGATAGTGCCAAGGATCTATCCTTCCTGGAATCCATGGCGGCAAGTCTCAAAGATGCGCGACACAGGTATGATCTCAAGTAGCAGGCAATCAAGGAGCAGCGTGACTCCGCCATTCTCATGGATAAGAAGTTGGCGGACAAGGGCAACGAACTGCGAGAATGGTACAAGAAGCAATCCCACTCCATCATTCTCCGTCATATCTATAATTTTTGATTGTTCCATGCCAATATTCTTCAACTTTCATATACTTTTGGCAACTTTTTATACTATTTTTGGGACTAACATATTGATCCAGTGCCCAGTGCCAGTTCCTGTTTGTTGCATGTTTTATGTTTCGCAGAAACCCAATATCGAACGGAATCCAAACGGGATAAAATCGGATGGAGAATTATTTTGGAATATTTGGGATTTTCCGGAGGAAGAATCAACGCGAAATGGTGCCCGAGGTCGCCAGGAGATAGCGGGGGGCGCCCTCCCCCTGGGTGCGTCTGGCACTCTCATGGGACACCCGTAAGTCATTTGACGCTCTTCTTTTGCCACAGGAAAGCTAATTTTATGAGAAAAATCTGGGCGAAAGATTCACCCCAATCAGAGTTACGGATCTCCGGATGTAAAAGAAACGGTGAAGGGGCAGAATCTGAGAACGCAGAAACAAAGAGAGATAGATCCAATCTCGGAGGGGCTCTCGCCCCTCCCACGCCGTGGGAGCCAAGGACCAGAGGGAAACCCTTCTCCCATCTAGGGAGGAGGTCAAGGAAGAAGAAGAAGAAGGGGGGCTCTCTCCCCCTTGCTTCCGGTGGCGCCGGAACGCTACCGGGGGCCATCATCATCACCGCGGTCTTCACCAACAACTTCACCGCCTTGATCACCAACTCTTGCCCCCTCTATGAAGTGGTGTAACGTCTCTCTTACCCGCTGTAATCTCTACTTAAACATGGTGCTCAACACTATATAATATTTCCCAATGATGTATGGCTATCTTATGATGTTTGAGTAGATCCGTTTTGTCCTATGGGTTAATTGATGATCGTGATTGGTTTGAGTTGCATGTTTTTTTATTGGTGCTGTCCTATGGTGCTCTCCGTGTCGCGCAAGCGTGGGGGATTCCCGCTGTAGAGTTTGCAACATGTTCATGATTTTCTTATGGTGGGTGGCGTGAGTGACAGAAGCACAGACCCGAGTAAGTAGATTGTTTGCGTATGGGATAAAGGGGACTTGATGTTTTAATGCTATGGTTGGGTTTTACCTTAATGATCTTTAGTAGTTGCAGATGCTTGCTAGAGTTCCAATCATAAGTGCATATGATCCAAGTAGAGAAAGTATGTTAGTTTATGCCTCTCCCTCAAATAAAATTGCAATAGTGATTATCGGTCTAGTAAGTAGTCAATTGCTTAGGGACAATTTCACAACTCCTACCACCACTTTTCCACACTCGCTATATTTACTTTATTTCTTCTTTAGCTAAACATGCCCTACTTTTTATTTACGTGTTCTTTATTATCTTGCAAACCTATCCAACAACACCTACAAAGTACTTCTAGTTTCATACTTGTTCTAGGTAAAGCGAACGTCAAGCGTGCGTAGTGTTGAATCGGTGGTCGATAGAACTTGAGCGAATATTTATTCTACCTTTAGATCCTCGTTGGGTTCGACACTCTTACTTATCGAAAACTGTTGCAATCCCCTACATTTGTGGGTTATCAAGACCTTTTTCTGGCACCGTTGCCAGGGAGTCATAGCGTGGGGTGAATATTCTCATGTGTGCTTGTTTTCTTTATCAGTAAGTAATTTTTATTTGCTATCCTTAGTTGTTCTTTATCATTAGTTTTGGATATGGAACACGAAAGACCAAAAAAATTAGGTGTACTTGCTGCTCAAGGAGATGGGGAACCTCCTAAAACCCTTGATGATCGTTATGTGAAAGATATTATGTACTACTTTAATAATCCTGAGAAAACCCCATTCAACTATGTTATGGGAGTAACACTGGATCAATGTGAATACTTTAGGGATTTTTGCTTGACACAAAAAGGGAAACTATTATGAGACCAAATTAATATGTTGCGTTGGTATGCTCGGGATCTATGCTTGAGATATGATGTTACTTGTTGCTCTAGGATGAAGGCTCCACACCTTCCCTTTTCATGCAAATTTAATGATAATGAAACCTTAGCTTCTTATGCTAATGGTATATATGATTACTATGATGTTGAACGAATTGAAGAATTTGTTGCTTTTAAGCCTGCTTATGAAATTGAATCTTTGTTTGAAAAGTATGAAGCTTTTGATGATGATGTTTATAGGCCTGAAAATTTTGCTATATTGAAATATTGCTACGAGAATTATGAATACAATTACATTATTGATGCATTTCTTTAGAAAGTTTCCGCTATCCAAGAAGAGACTAATACTTTGCAGGAAGCTATGGAAGAAGAAACTGATGAGACTGTGAGCTCATTGGATGAAAAATATGATGAGGAGAGCGAAGAACAAAAGGAGGAAGAGAGGATTGATAACCCGTGCCCACCTTCTTATCAGAGTAACTCTTCAACTCATATATTGTTTAATTCCCCTTCGTGCTTACCGAAGGATGATTGCTATGATCCCGTTGATTCTCTTCAAATATCCCTTTTTGATGATGCTTGCTATGCTTGTGGCCAACATGCCAATACGAATTATGCTTATGGAGATGAACTTGCTATAGTTCCTTATGTTAAACATGAATTTGTTGCTATTGCACCCACGCATGATAGTCCTATTATCTTTTTGAATTCTCCCGACTACACTATATCGGAGAAGTTTGCACTTAGTAAGGATTATATTGATGGGTTGCCTTTTACCATTGCACATGATGATTTTGATGAATGTAATATGCATGTTCTTGCTGCTCCTAGTTGCAATTATTATTAGAGAGGAACTACATCTCCGCCTCTTTATGTTTCCAACACGATAGAATTGCAAGAAACTGCTTATACTATGCATTGGCCTTTACTATGTGTGCATGAATTGTTCTTTTATGACATGACGATGCATAGGAAGAGAGTTAGACTTCGTCATTACTTGATATATGTTACTTTGTGCTCACTACTAAATTACAAATCATTGTTAATTAAAATTGGTCCGGGTGGATCCATTACTTGAGCACTATATGCCTAGCGTAATGGCTTTAAATAAAGAGCTGCCAGGGAGACAACCCGGAAGAGAGTCATTTATTTATGTTGAGTGCTTTTATATAGTTTAAAAACAAAAAAAATAAAGAGGGGAACCTAAAACTTTTTCAAAAATGAAAGTGAAAGTGAGAAAGACAAGCACTGTTGAAGTGGGAGAGCTCCTTGAACTTTGTTCATGCTCACGGAAACTTTGTGAATATTAATTACAGAAACTTTTCAACAAAAATAATTATCCCCTTGTACAATTCCATCGTATTATAAAAATAATGTGCCAAGGTTTGCCTTTAGGATGTTTACAATGTTTGTTGGTTTGTACGGTGCAGGACAGCAACTTTTGCTGTAGTGCGCAATTTTACATTTTTAACTGGAACATCAACTCGTTCTGATTCCTTTTGCACTTCTTTCTGTACAAATTGTTTATTTTTCCTAATTTTGGTAGAATTTTTGGGGTACCAGAAGTATGGTGGATGTTCAGATTGCTACAGACTGTTCTGTTTTTGACAGATTCTGTTTTTGATGCATAGTTTGCTTGTTTTGACGAATCTATCAATTTATATCAGTGGATTAAGCCACGGAAAAGTTATATTACAGCAGCTACATTGCAAATACAAAATATGAATTGGTTTACTACAGTACTTAGAGTAGTGATTTGCTTTATTATACTAACGAATCTTACCGAGTTTTCTGTTGAAGTTTTGTGTGGATGAAGTGTCTAATCGAGGATGTCTCGATATGAGGAAAAGGAAGAGAGGAAAGAGCTCAAGCTTGGGGATGCCCGAGGCACCCCAAGTAAATATTCAAGGAGACTCAAGCGTCTAAGCTTGGGGATGCCCCGGAAGGCATCCCCTCTTTCTTCAACAAGTATCCGTATGTTTTCGAATTCATTTCGTTCATGTGATATGTGCGATTCTTGGAGTGTCTTTTGCATTTAGTTTTCACTTTTATTTTATGCACCATGCTGGTATGAGATAGTCGTTGGTTGATTTATAGAATGCTCGTTGAACTTCACTTATATCATTTGAAGTATGGATTGCCTGTTTCTCCTCACATAGAAAACCGCCATTTGTAGAATGCTCTTTTGCTTCACTTATATTTGTTAGAGCGTGGGCATATATTTTGTAGAAAGAATTAAGCTCTCTTGCTTCACTTATATCTATTTAGAGAGATGACAGGAATTGGTCATTCACACGGTTAGTCATAGAATCCTACATAAAACTTGTGGATCACTGAATATGATATGTTTGATTCCTTGCAATAGTTTTGCGATATAAAGATGGTGATATTAGAGTCATGCTAGTGGGTGGTTGTGGATTGTGGAGACACTTGTGTTGAGGTTTGCAAGTCCTGTAGCATGCACGTATGGTAACCGTTGTGTGACAAATTTGAAGCATGGGGTGTTTCTTTGATTGTCTTCCTTATGAGTGGCGGTCGGGGACGAGCGATGGTCTTTTCCTACCAATTTATCCCCCTAGGGGCATGCGTAGTAGTACTTTGCTTCGAGGGCTAATAAACCTTTGCAATATGTATATGAGTTCTTTATGACTAATGTGAGTCCATGGATTATACGCACTTTTACCTTTCCATCATTGTTAGCCTCTTCAGTACCGTGCATTGCCCTTTCTCACCTCGAGAGTTGGTGTAAACTTCGCCGGTGCATCCAAACCCCGTGATATGATACGCTCTATCACACATAAGCCTCCTTATATCTTCCACAAAACAGCCACCATACCTACCTATCATGGCATTTCCATAGCCATTCTGAGATATATTGCCATGCAACTTTCATCATCATCATCATATACATGACTTGAGCATTCATTGTCATATTGCTTTGCATGATCGTAAGATAGCTAGCATGATGTTTTCATG
Organism: Triticum dicoccoides; assembly: GCF_002162155.2. Taxonomy (NCBI): domain Eukaryota; kingdom Viridiplantae; phylum Streptophyta; class Magnoliopsida; order Poales; family Poaceae; genus Triticum; species Triticum dicoccoides. The sequence continues at coordinate 304,780,279 of NC_041383.1, read as the reverse complement.
GCTTGTCCGTTTTTTGATGTCATTGCTATGCTAGATCATTGCACATCACGGTACACTGCCGGAAGCATTCATATAGAGTCATATCTTTGTTCCAGTATCGAGTTGTAATATTGAGTTGTAAGTAAATAAAAGTGTGATGATCATCATTATAAAGCATTGCCCCATGAAAAAAAGAAGAAAAAAGAAAAAAAGAAAAAAAGGGGAAAGGCCAAAGAAGCCTAAATAAAAAAGGGGGCCAAAAAAGCCCATCGAAAGAAAAAAAAGAAAAAAAGGAAAAGGGGCAATGTTACTATCCTTTTTCCACACTTGTGCTTCAAAGTATCCTCTTATGTTGTCACTTTCATATACTAGTGGGAATTTTCATTATAGAACTTGGCTTGTATATTCCAATGATGGGCTTCCTCAAATGCCCTAGGTCTTCATGAGCAAGCAAGTTGGATGCACACCCACTTAGTTTTCAGTTTGAGCTTTCATACACTTATAGCTCTAGTGCATCCGTTGCATGGCAATCCCTACTCCTCGCATTGACATCAATTGATGGGCTTCTCCATAGCCCGTTGATTAGCCGCGTCGATGTGAGACTTTCTCCTTTTTTGTCTTCTCCACATAACCTCCATCATTATATTTTGTTCCACCTATAGTGTTATATCCATGGCTTGCGCTCAGGTATTGCGTGAGGATTGGAAAAGCTGAAGCGCGTTAAAAAGTATGAACCAATTGCTCGGCTTGTCATCGGGGTTGTGCATGATGGGAGCATTTTGTGTGACAAAAATGAAGCATGGCCAAACTATATGATTTTGTACGGATAAGCTTGCTTTGGTCTTGTTGTTTTGAAAAGACATGATTGCTTTATTGGTACACTCGAAGTATTATTGTTTTTATGTCAAATGATAGACTATTGCTTTGAACCACTCATGTCTTAATATTCATGCCATGATTAGATACATGATCAAGATTATGCTAGGTAGCATTCCACATCAAAAATTATCTTTCTATCATTTACCTACTCAAGGACGAGGAGGAATTAAGCTTGGGGATGCTGATACGTCTCCGTCATATCTATAATTTTTTATTGTTCCATGCCAATATTCTTCAACTTTTTATCTCCGTCATATATTTTTGGGACTAACATATTGATCTAGTGCCCAGTGCCAGTTCCTGTTTGTTGCATGTTTTATGTTTCGCAGAAACCCAATATCAAACGGAATCCAAACAGGATAAAAATGGACGGAGAATTATTTTGGAATATTTGGGATTATCCGAAGGAATAATCAACGCGAAACGGTGCCCGAGGTGGCCAAGAGATAGGGGCGCCCTCCCCGCTGGGCGCGCCTGGCACTCTCCTGGGCCACCCGTAAGGCGGTTGCCACTCTTCTTTTGCCGCAAGAAAGCTAATTTTATGAGAAAAATCTGGGAGAAAGATTCACCCCAATCGAAGTTACGGATCTCCGGATATAGAAGAAACGGTGACGGGGCAGAATCTGAGAACGCAAAAATAGAGAGAGACAGAGAGATATATCCAATCTCGGAGGGGCTCTCGCCCCTCCCACTCCATGGGAGCCAAGGACCAAAGGGGAAACCCTTCTCCCATCTAGGGAGCAGGTCAAGGAAGAAGAATAAGAAGTGGGGCTCTATCCCCCTTGCTTCCGGTGGCGCCGGAACGCTGCTGGGGGCCATCATCATCACCGCGATCTTCACCAACAACTTCACCGCCTTCATCACCCACTCTTCCCCCCTCTATGCAGCAGTGTAACCTCTCTCTTACCCGCTGTAATCTCTACTTAAACATGGTGCTCAACGCTATATATTATTTCCCAATGAGGTATGGTTGTCTTATGATGTTTGCGTAGATCCATTTTGTCCTATGGGTTAATTGACGATCATGATTGGTTTGAGTTGCATGTTTTATTATTATTGCTGTCCTATGGTGCTCTCCGTGTTGTGCAAGCGTGAGGGATTCCCACTGTAGGGTTTGCAATATGTTCATGATTTGCTTATGGTGGGTGGTGTGAGTGACAGAAGCACAGACCCGAGTAAGTAGGTTGTTTGCGTATGGGATGAAGGGGACTTGATGCTTTAATGCTATGGTTGGGTTTTACCTTAATGATCTTTAGTAGTTGCGGATGCTTGCTAGAGTTCCAATCATAAGTGCATATGATCCAAGTAGAGAAATTATGTTATTTTATGCCTCTCCCTCAAATAAAATTGCAATAGTGATTATTGTTCTAGTAAGTAGTCAATTGCTTAGGGATTATTTCACAACTCCTACCACCACTTTTCCACACTCGCTATATTACTTTATTGCTTCTTTAGCTAAACAACCCCTACTTTTTATCTATGTGTTGTTTATTATCTTGTGAACCTATCCAACAACACCTACAAAGTACTTCTAGTTTCATACTTGTTCTAGGTAAAGCGAACGTCAAGCGTGCGTAGAGTTGTATCGGTGGTAGATAGAACTTGAGGGAATATTTATTCTACCTTTAGCTCTCGTCGGGTTCAACACTCTCACTTATCGAAAAATGCTGCGATCCCCTACACTTGTGGGTTATCAATGCTTATTATGTTAATGCATCCTATCCCTCTTGTGTTTACACATTGATATTCATATGGTTAGTTTCCTTTTCACACTTTTCTTTCCTGCCAACAGCATACTACCACGATTGCTTTGAGGAATGGGTCCTTAACATTCAGCTGGCAAGGACATGCTGCCGGTGGGTTTTTCCTTAACATTCCTTGACGCTGCCATCCACTGTGTTGAACAGGCTTGAAAACAAAGCAAGGGCGTAGACAAATACACTTAGATTCCATCGTACAAAGTACTTGCCATACGAAGCCATTGGAGGTCTGAGGGATAGGCAAGTGCAAGCTATGAAGAAAAGTTAACAAGCATGTCAACTTAGCTTTTGCCTATTCTCTTCCTCTCCTGTCCATGCCTCTCGGGAAGACCACGATCACATATCCATTTTTATTTTGAAAATATGAAAAGCAGGAAGGTGTACAAGGGAGGGACTAGGGAGTCCATTAGTTACGTACCCAGCCCTGGCGCAGGCTGAGGGAGTCAGCAAAAATGCTTGCAACTAATGTTATATGGTGGAAAAGGCGATATATCGGTTCCTCCCTCATTTTTCTTCTCTTCAATGATCTCCTGGTAGCCGTCGTGGACGACACGCTGTGGCAAAGAGCCTTGCCGGGGGTTTGCTTGCCGGGGGTGCCAGCCAACGGATTCGCACCAATGTCCGCTCAGGATTTACCCTTGGCAGGATAAATGCAGGACCGAGCTCCACGCGGGCTTATCGACGCTGGTGGTATCACCATATTTGCGACTCAATCATTGGTGAGTGAGAAGCAAGAGGGAGGCCAAGTACGCACCATTTTCTTGTCCGCCCGTCGAAGTGACGCGCTTCGGGATTGGACACGCTTGACAGGAGGCAGCAAGGAGGGGGATGTCACGGCACACCTCGACTGCGGGTAGCATGGTGGCCACACCATCTATGCTAACCATGGCCATCGTAGCACAATCGTCCTTTTACCCTTGTCGCCGTCGTCTTCGCTGCCGCCGCAGAGACGAGCGACGAAATCTGGGAAGGACGAGGCTAGGATGCGACATGGTTCTCTTTATTCGAAGACACCGACGAAGAGGGTGACGATGAAGATGATGACGACGATGAGGATCGATGCGCCAACCACAACCTCGGGTTCGCACAAGCGACACCCCCTCCCTAGCGTGCCAAGGATGCCGTGGGAGAACATGATCACCTATGGGGCCATCAGCCCCTTTGAGGTTCAGCAAGGGGGGATCATGTTGCACAAGGAGCGGAGGCCATGAAACAACACGACGGTGGTGACACTAGTGGTTTTTACCCAGGTTCGGGCCACTGGGAAGCGTAAAACCTAATCCTACTTTTGTGGATTGGATGGAGGAACACGATGAACACGCAACACTCAAGCCCGACAAAGTTGCTTCAGGGGAGCAGCTACGCACGTACAAGTGTGCAGGGGGTCACAATCCTTTGCTAGTGTTCCTTGTACCTCCTTTTATAGCTTAAGGGGTAGCCACAGTGGCAAAATAGTCTTTATCTAGTGATTAGATAGCTACAGTGCTAGCATACCTAACTCTGGCAGTTAGGAACAAAGTGCATGAAATGAACCACTAGGTGTCATGCTGAGGGTGAAACTCGACATGATTGTTGTGTCACTTAATCATCTTCTGCTTTATCTATTCGACACGCCTCTGGACGGGGTCATATGAGTGTAATCTGTCTTCCGATGGGCTGCCACGTGATAAATGGAAGCCACTTAATCACTTGGGGGCTCAACACCGCACCGATAAGTGACAAAGTGTATTAAATGCACCACTAGGTGTCATTTTGAGGGTGCAACCCGGCAAGCTTGCCATGCCGCTTAATCATCTCCTGCGTATCTGTTCGACGCGCCTCTGGATGGTTGTCATATGAGGGTAATTTGTCTTCCGATGGGCTGCCACGGGCTCAATGGAAGCCACTTAATCACTTGGGCGCTCGACACCGCACCCATAAGTGAATTGTGTCGCTTATGTGGTGGAGCGATGGAGAGGTGGTGCCTTGGCAGGGTTCTCGGTCTTGGCATCCCGGGCAGGCCTACTTGGGAAATCTTGGATCTGCTTCTGGGGAGGCCTCGACCCAGCCAGGCCCTCCTGCATGGCAAGGGAGGCCTCCTCTAGATGATATCTTGTTGTCTTCCTTGACTTAGTCTTCTTGATCCGCTCCTTGATCTCACGAAGAGCGGTTTCTCTGGTTTGGTCCTTGCTTCGTACGTTGGTGTTGGGTGCTCGATCTTTAGCACCCTGTGTTTAAGTCTGGAAAATGAATGTGAATGTTTGTTGCAGCGATAGGATCCCTTGGGCCTGGCCCATACGTGCCGCCGGGCATCGTTAGGATAGGCCCCAACAAGTACACAGGCGGACACGTCGTCCAGGTCGCGGAAGGGTCCATGTTTTCTCTCTAGATATCTTCTTTGCTTCTTCATTAACCTGTGAATGAGTCAGTTTCTGGTTTTCCCGCGAGCAGTGCTAAACAACGTAGGGCTACCCATGTTATGGATAATGAATTGACTATATTTACGGGGAGGTAACTGCCATTTTACCCATCCCACAACCTAGCCGTTTCTGCCATGTATGCTGCATGCATTGCGCGGGGTAGGTGGCGGAGGCGTAGGGCGCGGGAATGAGTGCCATGGCGGAAAGCTCGACGCCGTGGATAGGCATGGGAGGACAATCGGTGACCTTGGATGTTGCTGCTGATGGAGACGGACTGGATTGGTGGAGGGTGGCGGCTGCCAAGGGGTAGTGGGGAGGCAGCCCCCAGCCGTGCTCCGCTATAAAAAGGAAGCGCAAGGGAGGGTGAAAGGACTCACCCACGCATCTCTTCCTTCTTCCTCCAGCATCCTTCTTCAATCATGGCGAGGGGGAGAGGTCACGGTCGTCCCCCAGCAGCGGTGATGAGGATCTCCTCTAGGCACCGCAACCCTGCTCCCGCTGGCGCTGCAGGAGCAGAGTCCAATGCATAGGGCAGAGCCATGGGACGCAACCGTGGCCGCCGTGGCGCTCTGGGCCGAGGAGGATGTGGTGATGCCTTGGTCGCTCCTCCCCCAGCTTCCTTGGTCCCAATGGAAGGCCACGTCGGGGACCAACCGTTGGAGTTCATCGTCAAACTGCGTGGACCCCCGCAGCCATCTTCGGCTTCCTACCCCTTTCACAAGGGTGATGGAGGTAGAACATCCACCAGGATTAAAGCTGCACATGAGGGGCTCTTGTAACGGCAGCATGTGGGCGGGCGTAGAGTTCCTCGCACCTCATGTCAGGCTTCTGTAGCGTGGCTGGAAAATCTTTGCTCGTGCCCATAGCTTGGCGGCGGGACACGTTCTCCATTTTAAACTAATGTAGGTCGACTTTCTCTCCATCAAGGTCTTTGGACATTCAGGTGCTTGCATAGGTTGCTGCACGGAGAGCTCGATCGATGAGGAAAGCTCCTCCTTGAGCGACAGCGACAAAGAGGACAGTTATGGTGATGATGACAGCACCGAGCGGGAGGACGGTGGCTCGAGCTCCAGCTGAGCGCCGCCCGCACCATCACCATCAGCAAGGCAGCGACAGCACCATCATCTGCACCTGGTCTTCTCCCCGGCAGAGCGATTTGCCGGGGTGTTGGGTGTAGATGTCTCCGCCTCCTCCAGCTGGACCCTCGCAGGCTTCCCTACGGACTCTAGCTTCATCTTCCCTGTCGATGTCCCTCCGGCCACGTTTCGCTAGTCCTGGCAGTGGTGACCAGGGAATCACCTAGCTGCTCTCTCCATGTGTCGTCTTCGCCCCGCCCCTCCCGATCTTGTCAGGCTGTGCCCTGCGGGGCCTGACAGGGTCAGGTCGGGCTTCTGCCAAGACACTCCATTTGCCCTCTTCATCTCCTACTGTAGCTCCTGGTAGCACATGTTGCCGGTCCCTTCCACCGCTACCACTACGCCCTTGCCTTGGTGGGGTTGGAGCGAGGATGGGAGCGGGCCCCTCGTCCACTCCTTCCAACTACTACTTGATGTGGCTTGAACTACGTCGGTATTTCCCCAAAGAGCAAGGGATGATGCAACACAACAACAGTAGGTATTTCCCTCAGTGATGAGACCAAGGTTATCGTACTAGTAGAAGAACCATGCAACACTATATAAACGGTACCTGCACACAAAGAACAAATACTTGCAACCCGACGTGTAAAAGGGGTTGTCGATCCCTTTTAGGTAGCGGCGCCAGAAATTGGCACGTGGATGGGAGAAAGTTGTAATGGATTGATAGATGCAAATAAAAGCAAATAAAATTCAGCGAGGTATTTTTGGGTTTTTGATAATATAGACCTGGAAAAAAAAAGTGGAAAATAAACAAAAAGGCAAATAGCAAAATAGATCTAAATATATATGATGAGAAAATAGACCCGAGGGACGTAGATTTCACTAGTGGCTTCTCTCAAGAAAATAGCATATGATGGGTAAACAAATTACTGTTGGGCAATTGATAGAACTTCAAATAATTATGATGATATCCAGGCAATGATCATTATATAGGCATCACGTCCAAGATTAGTAGACTGACTCCTTCCTGCATCTACTACTAATACTCCACACATCAACTGCTATCCAGCATGCATCTAGTGCATTAACTTCATTGAAAAACGGAGTAATGCAATAAGAATGATGACATGATGTAGGCAAGATCTATTCATGTAGGAATAGACACCATCTTGTTATCCTTAATAGCAACGATACATACGTGTCATTTCCCCTTCTGTCACTGGGATTGAGCACCGTAAAATTGAACCCATCACAAAGCACCTCTTCCCATGGCAAGAAAAAATTATCTAGTTGGCCTAACTAAACCAAATATTCGAAGAGGAAATACGAGGCTATAAGTAATCATGAATATAAGAGATCAAAAGACTCATATACGTTTCATGGATAAAAAAATAGATCTGATCATAAAATCAAAGTTCATCGGATCCCAACAAATACACCGCAAAAAGAGTTACATCAAATAGATCTCCAAGAGACCATTGTATTGCTAATCAAAAGAGAGAAACTGGAAGCTGTTTAGCTACTAACTATGGACCCGTAGGTCAACAATGAACTACTCATGCATCATCGGAGAGGCACCAATGAGGATGATGAATCCCTTTGTGATGATGTCTAGATTGGATCTATGGTTTATAGAACTTGCAGCGGCTGGAATTGTTTTTCGTTGACTCCCCTGGGGTTTCTGGAATACTGGGGTATTTATAGAGCAATGAGGTGGTGCGGGAGGCCACCGAGGTGGGCACAACCCTCCAGGGCATGCCTGGCCCCCAAGGAGCGCCCAGGTGGGTTGTGCTCCCCTCGGTGCCCCTGTTTGGTACTTCTTTGGCCCAACAGGTGTTTTCTGGTCCAACAAAAATCACCAAAAAGTTTTGCTATGTTTGGACTCCGTTTGGTATTGATTTTCTGTGAAGTAAAAAACAAGCAAAATACAACAACTGGCACTAGGAACTATGTCAATAGGTTAGTCCCACAAAATGATATAAAGTTGCTATAAAATGATTGTAAAACATCCAAGAATGATAATATAACAACATGGAACAATAAAAAAAATTTATAGATACAATGGATACGTATCAGCATCCCCAAGCTTAATTCTTGCTCGTCCTCGAGTAGGTAAATAATAAAAACAGAATTTTTGATGGGAATGTTGACTAAAATGTTCATCACATATTATTTTATTTGTAGCATGCACATTTGGACTTTTATATGATTCAAAGCAATAGTCGAGTTTTGACATGAAGATTTCAATACTCAAGCATATCAACAAGCAACCATGCCTTTCAAAATATCAACACTAAAGTAAGTTATCCTTAGCCCATTATGCTCAAACATTGATCCATTCATGAAGCACACTCGCATATTATCTATACCCAATGCTCAAGTACGATCATAGTTCCCCTTAGTTGGTGCTTTATAAGAGAAGATGGAGACTCAAATAAAAAATAGAATTGCATAAAGTAAATAGAAAGGCCCTTCGCAGAGGGAAGTAGGGCACGCACCATAATTCCCTACTGGTGTGTGTTGGGAAAACTCATTTATACTGACACACAGTCGGTCAGAAAAACTTGTATCAGTCAGTTGGTCGGGAATACACACTTGTGGCGTACAACAGTCAGTCGGAATGCTGGTATATTTCACGTCTGATGGTCGGTTGGGAATAGTAAGACTTCCATCAAACTATCGGTCGGAAATTTTTCTCGACCAATTGTTGGTGGCTAATTGGGTCGATCAGTCGCGCACGCGGGAACGTGAAACAGTTGGCGCCGAAATGAGCCCAGCCCACGAAAAACCCTATCTCCCCTTTTCCCCTTCTCCCACCAAATCCCTCAGATCTGGCACACAGTTTCTACATCCACCGCACACACACGCTCGGGCTCTTCCTCCGTCGCACACGCTGCTCCCCATGGCCGGCCACGTGCTCTCCGGCCGGCGAGGCCGTCGCACCCTCTCCCCCTCCCGACCGCCGCTGACCTCACTACGCACTGCCGCCGGTGGAACCCCGTACACCATACTGCCGCCGCCTCCACCGGTAGGAGCTTTCTCCGT
>NC_041383.1:304682407-304770805 GCF_002162155.2 Triticum dicoccoides | reverse complement strand
TCCAGGTGCTCTCTCCTCCTATATTTGCGCCCTTCCCTTCACCGTCGCTCACTTCACTGCCCTGCACGCATAGGTGGTCTTGCCGTCGCCGTCCAAACCCTACCGGGAGCTTCCCTTTTCGTCCGCGCCCAAGCTCATCCATCTCCTGGAGCTGCCGCTGGCCAAGAAGGTATGCTCAAAGATGCCTCTTCCCAGATCCAACTACGACAGTGGGTTGGTTTTAGTCCTTCTAATGCCAGGTCTTTATCCACCTCGGGTGTTAGCTATTTCCCAGCAATACAACTATTTCTCTTCGGAAGAATTGTTTTTCCCCTCCAGATGTTCATGCTTATGTTATGTGTGGATTTTGAAAGCTAATGTACACGTACTATGTGCTTTGAGAAGAAAACAGTGTAGTTGTTATGCATGAGCACACCTTCTGCATAATGGTCAATTTGGTTGACCTTCGTTGTCAAAAGAAATTTGCTTAGTGTATTGTCATCATAAGTAACTAGCATAGTGCTTACATCTGGAACATAGAACTTAGCTATAAATCTTAACTATGATGGTACTTTGTGGAAAATGGCACATTTAAACTGATTTTAATGATATATTTATTGCTCTGAACCTTGGATTGTCACCATAGTTTAGACTCTTGAGTGTTGTTCTGGCTTTGAAAAGTGGGTTGTCACAGGTTTTGTGCTAGCCTGGAATATTTTTGGCCACGTACGTTATTCAACTAGGTAACTCCGCTGCTCTGTTACCACAAGCAGCTCCATGCCTTAGTTAGGCCGGTCCCTATTTTTTAGGACTAGGTGTGCTACTATTCCTACTTCCTACTGATTTGTCCACTTTCTCTCTGTCCTACTACTCTCTTTTCATTAATCCCCCGAAAATCTCTAATCTTTGTTTGTGTAGATTCTCTCTTACCTATGCCTACAAGGTCGATGAAAATCCAAGCAAGTTGCAAGGAAGATTCATCTATGTAATAATGTAATATCCAAGCTCTGTTGTCTCTGCTTAATAACTTCTTTTTCTGAAATTTAGTTGCATTGAATGATTAATTCCTCTCATGCCAATGTGGCAATATCTCTTGTTTGAATTCTCAATTGTCTTTGCCAGTTACATAGTGGCTTACATGCCACCTGGATACTGGAGTAGCATAGTATATGGGAATATGATTTCATTTTTAAGCATTTGTATGCCACAACTAGTATCGTTGGTCCTTTCTAAAGGCCAATATGAAAGGGCAACATATATATGTCAGATCGCATGGGTATTTTAGTTGGTACTTTCAGGTTTTGATATTACTATATCACTAGAATTTCCTTTCGAAAATTGCAATTAGCTTTTATCATAGCATGGTAAGTATTGAGAAATTTGTTCATCATACCTCCTAGGTAAACTGGAAGTATTGTAGTAGTAGTCAAGCAGGAACCAATTCCAATTGTATCCTGGGGATTTTCTTCCTTGTTTTAGATCTAGTGAATAATGTTTGCTGTGGCAGATAAAGAATAATGTTTGCATTTACCTCACCCTGTCCTAAATTGGTTTGTTTACTAATGTTGCACATGTCTTATGTTTCCATTGTTAATTTATTATTGGAAATTGGTGATGATCAGGTAAGGAAAGAAATCTTCAAGTCTCAGGTTTTTCTATAACCATTCCCACATGGTGGTAAGCTCTCCCAGCAAATCATGATGTGACTCGGATCAGGTGTGCATTTTTTCCTTTTTCTACTATAAAAAAACTTTCCAATGAGCACACTAAAGTGTAGCATTCAATAAGCAGACTTCATGATATTCTATTGAAATAAAGTAATCTATGATGTTCTTGAAGTTTTGTCATGAGTGCCTTATATATGTGCACCATGGCCATAAGTACGAGCAGCATGCATATGTGCATTGAGTCATCCAACATGAGGAATAAGAGAGATAAAAGCGGGTCCACAGCAAAAAGCGGTGCGGCAAGGCTTGCGTCTACTTCTAGTGGTTACCTATACTCGAATGGAGTGCCTTCTTGAGTAGGTGTTTTGGTACTAGCTTGCCTTGTGAAGTAATAAATGTTGTCAATGCTATGCTTTATCCAAGTTTTTATGGTACATTGTATTTATGAATGTAAGAATGTAATGGCAACTTCTTTACATTTCACAGGAAAGACATGCAAGCGGAGGTGGAACCATGAAGCCGGTGGTTCAGGAAATTTTGTGTAGTGGTGATTGAATCATTGGTGCTGAATTTTATCTATCATTTTGTAAACCCACATTGTGTTTGAGACAATGAACCATAGTTAATTAGCTATATTAGCTTATGGGAAATTTGGAAAGTCAGTATGTTGATAACGGATGAACTATTTACATGTGAAATTAATTAATATGTGTTTCTATTGTCTGGTTATGGTTTATTATTGCTGGAGGACATGCATGTTGTTGTTATGAAATGTCTTGATTCATATTTTCTTGGTAGTGCAAATGTAAGCTATGGGAGGGCTACTGGATGTTGGTTGAAAAAAAACCATGTCTGAAAGTCGTTTGGGGAAGCTAATGCCAGGTCCAACGAAAAGTTGGACGGGAAAACAAACCCATCAGATAGTCGGTTGGGAAAAGCACATGGCATGCCCTATAGACTGTTGGTCGGGAATACAACCCCATCAGATAGTCGGTCGGGAAAGGCTCAAGGCAATGCCCAACAGACTATTGGTCGGGAAAGGCCCATGGCAGGCCCAATAGACTGTCGGTCGGGAAAGGTACGCCATAGGTGACAAACAGTCGGTCGGGAAAGATATGTCAGTCAGGAAAGGCTTTTCCCGTCTAGACTTTCCCCAACATACATTGTCGGTCGGCAATAGTCTTTCCCGACCGACTATCTATCGGTGGAAGCTGTTTTCCCGTCCAACCTAGCTGTCAAGGATGTAGTGATGTGGTGTAGTGTGAGAGGTGCCAGAGCTGTGAAAAAGATAGAGATAAAACATTTGGGTGGCATGCTTTTCCTGTCAACGAAAACGATCGAGTAGTTCCCAATATTTTCCGTGCTAGATATATCATAGGCGGTTCCCAAACAGAAAATAAAGTTTATTTCTTTTTCCACCATACTTTCACATTCCATGACTAACGGATTCCACGGGTGCCGTCCATACCAACACTTTCCAAAGGAATCTATTATTTGACAACATAAAGTAAATTCATTTTTCATTTCAGGACTGGGCATCCCTAATACCTTTGCCGTACTCTCGTTCAGTGACAAGTGAATAAGCACTCATCTTAAGAATAACACATCTAGCATGGAAAAATATTAGCCACCCCCTACTGTTTCATGAGCGGTACGAGCACACAAAAGAGAAATTTATTTTCAAATTTAGAGATGGCACATACAAATTTGCTTAGAACGACAAAAGAATACCGCATATAGGTAGTTATAGTGGACTCATGTGGCAAAACTGGGTTCAAGGATTTGGACGCACAAGTAGGGATCATACTTAGTGCAAGTGAAGGCCAGCAAAAGATTGAGAAGCATCCAACCTGGTATCATCATAGATGTGGTGGGCTCCTACTTCTATGACAAAAAATCATGACAGAAAATGGGCTTTTCGTCATGGGCGGACCGGAGACGCAGTTGCATGACATTCTTTTGGCCGTGCATGACAAAAAAAACTGTGGTAGAACCGAGGGCGAGGAAAATACTGGGGAGTTCCCGGTTATGGTGGGTGGTCGGGGGCCGAGCGATGCACGTTTCTCTCGAACACGTACGCGCATGGGTGCGAGGCGTTGGGATCTAACTGAACCCGAGCGAGGCATTCGCCTAACTGAACCCGAGCAATTGCACTGCAGGCTACACGTTACTGAACCCGAGCGATTGATCGGTGGCTGTTTACTGAACCCGATCGAGCAATTCCTTCGCTACTGCTGCTAACTGAAGCCGATCAATGCTGCCTCTGGATGAATAGTGGGCATTGTTGGGGGGGGGGTCGATGAACAGTTCCCGGTGGGGGATGGATGAACAGGACCCCATGGTGTTGCGCTGGATGAACAGGACCCCAATCGATCGAGCCGGTTGGGCGAGGGTGAAAAGGACCCTGTTGAGGGCTAGATGAACAGGACCCCGTGGAGGGAAGGTTGAACAGTAGCCACTGGAGGGCTGGTTGAACAGTAGCCAGTGGAGGGCTGGATGAACAGTATCCCATGGAGGGGTGGTTGAACACGACCCCGTGGAGAGGGCTGGTGAATAGTAGCTGGTGAAGGAGCGCGCGGTGGAGGCTGGATGAACAAGAACCCGTGGATGAACATTCGCAGGTGGAGGCTGGAGGAGGTCGACGGTGGATGAACAGTAGCCCGTGGAGGCTGGAGGAGGTCGACGGTGGAGATGAACAGTATCCCGTGGAGTTCCTTTTTGCGGTACGCCACACCCCTCCCAATGAATAGGACCCCGTTTCGACTGTAGTGCTCCAACACAAGTCCGTTTCCTCCATTTTGCGGTATGCCACACCCCTCCCGATCAACAGGACCCCGTTTAGACTGTAGGAGGTCCAACAGAAGTTCATTCCCTCCGTTTTGCGGTATGCTAGACCCCTCCCAATGAACAGGACCCCGTTTCGATCGTGGCCGGTCGAACACAAGGCCGTTTCCTCCGTTCTATGATACGCCAAGCCTCGTTTCCATCGGCTGTTCCGTCCAAGCCGGTTGGCTTCCGATGAACAGCACGCGTTCCATTGCCTCATGATGAACACGACACATTCTGTTGCCTCTCCATGAACACGATGACGACGCAGTTCTCCATTCTGACCAGCCCATGTACACGAGCCCTGGCCGTACGTATGCGCGTGTAGGCGTTCAAGACTCTGCCCGTATGTATGTACGTGGCCGTATTTTCTTTCTTGCACCCTATCCGATGTACGTACGTGTACATCCTACGTGCGTGCCTCTACTATGACACGTGCACGCCTCTACGTCGACCAGTACGTACGTACACGTTCGTGACCAGAATGACAATGCTATGTATGCTTCGACCAAGTGGGTCCTGACTGTCAGTCACTTCCTTGCGTGTGAAGATGTAGCTGGTGGGTCCCCGCAGTCAGGGTGGCGAATCATTTTTTTGCCCGTAATATGGACGCACTTCCTTGCATGCGAAGATGTAGCTGGTGGGTCCCACCAGTCAGATGGAAACGTTTTTTTTGCAAAATATGGTGGCCCGTCCGATGGGTCCCTGCTATAAGGTGGAGGAATCATTATTTTCTGCGTAATAAGGAGGCACTTCCTTTGTGACGCCCCAAGACCGGCGCTCCAGATGTCTTCCATGGATTCCGAGATTCATCGTGTGACTTGTTTTGTTCGTTGCACTCATCTTTGCATCATGTGAATTGCATCATGTCATCTTGCTCCCTTTTTAAAACTCAGCTAATAAATTGCATGGATCTTCGATCCATTAAAATCGAGGGATTTCACATGATGATTTCTCTTTATAACATATAAAAGTCTCTCAATATTGATAGGGAGCTATATTAAATATTCCACTATTTTGGAATCACCCATACACACAGTTGGAAAATAATTTCGTGCCTTTTCTGCTTCAAGTTTGGTTCCCAAAATTTGCCCTAAATACTTTCTTCACTTTCCGGAGCTCCACCAAAAATCTCAACATTTTGTCCACTCCTAAACATTGTCCTAGTTCAAACCATTTGAATTAAATTCAAATGAGTTTGAATTTAAATCTTGCAAGCATGGCCATTCCTATTTTCTTGGAACAAACACATTTTTGTGAGTCCGGGGAAATTATCCGCGTGTCCAACTTCTTCCCTAACCTCCCTTTCTTTTCTTTCTTATCTCTGTTTTGTTTTATTTTCTTTAGAGTGAGAGAGAGAAGAGAGCCCAGCAGCCAAGCCGGTCTTCTTCCCCGCAGCCCATTTGGCCCGAGGCCCAGCCGGCCCCTGCCTATCTAACCCTAGCCAGCCTCGATCCCCAACACCCCTCCTCTCGATTCCCTTGCGCCCCCAGCACCCACGCACACTCGCACGCGAGCGTCCCTCTCCTCAGTACCGCATCGCGTCCGATCCCCTCACTCGCTCGCCCCCTCCATACTCGTCTCGATCTGGAGAAGCTCCCGATCCATCGCTACCGTGATCCGGCGCCCCCAGCCTCGTCAGTGCCCATGCCTCCTCCTCCCTCCGTTCGGCCTCAACCTCCAGGCCATCTCCATTGTGACCCATCCGGCCACCGCCCGCTCAGGTGACCCATCGCCACCCGCTGCCATCGGCAACCACCAGGAGGGCCACCCCGCACGCGACCCTGAGCCTCTCCACGCGTGCCCGTGCCCATCGCTTCGCTCCTGTAGGTGCGCAGCCGCCCCATGGCCCCTGCGTTCCTCACCCTGCTACCGCACCGTCTTCTTCACTTCCTGTCATCGAGTGCTGCTCTTCCCTTGCTCCGTCCTATGCTTCGCCTCTGCACCACCGCCCTTCAAGCTCGACACCCTCCCCGTCCATCTTCTCTTGCTGCCTCGAGCATCCCCTTGATGGCCAACTTCCACAAGATCTCCACCCCCTTGCTGCCCGGTTGGCCTGGTTTCCCCTCTTGTTGCTGCCAAGACCCGGCAACCAGCGACGTCAGTGATGCCTTCGTGGATTCTTTTTGCCAAGTACCACGACTAGCGAAGACCAAGACATAGACCTCCTCGAGCTGGAGCATTTTTGGGATCGCCAAGACCACCTCCAGTTCGACTACGTTTTGCTGCCTACACCAAGACCATGAAGTACCACTACGAGCATCCCTCGCCAAGACCGACCCCGAAAGACCCGGATTCATCAAGTTCCGCTTCAACAAGTGTACCTCTACGTCTTGGATTCGCCAAGTAGCACACTGGACGCCAAGTACCTCTACGAACGACACTGGATGTATACGAACGTGTACAACTACCATCTCGTGCATGTCACAAAGTACCATGACATCGACGACCCTTCAAGTTGGAGTACGGTTGCCGTGCACACTACCGTCGCCCCGAAGGCTTTGTATTCGTCAGGTTCCTCTCCAAAACGTGAACCACTACTTCCACTACGACCCGCGAGTACCACTACTTCCCTCGACGAAATCGTTCTGCCTCGAAAGGCACGCTTCAAAGGTATAGCCACTGGAACTACCTTCCAAGAACGAATGTGTGTTGTATGTGACGCACATGTTGCACCACTTCCTTGCACCATGTCTGAATTGACCCTTGCACGTTCCTCCTCGGTTGCCATGCCGTCGACCCGTGGGAAACCAGGTATCCTGGATCACCCCACCATCCTTGCATGATCCGTTCATCCACACTTTCTTTTGCACTGACATCTTGACGAGTTGTAGGATCATCGGAATGTTTCTGTGGCATCATTTCCGTTGTCGTTGTCGTGGCACCCCATTCGTTCCTCCATGGTGACCAAATGCTTCATAACATGCTCATGTCAACATTTTCATAAAATTGCATATAACTTATATATGCCATCCGCATCATGATAACAACATTTAAAATGTTAAAATTGTTGTTTGCTTTAAATTACTATATAAAATATGCCATCCGTCAATATGCAACTCGTTACATATTGAGCTCCACTTAAATTGTAGGGTTGTTTGTTTCACTTTGCCATGCTATGCATATTTAAACCGGACATGCATCATACTTATTTGTGCATCATGTCATGTTTATGCTTGGGAATTTACCATGTTGTTTTCTTCTTTCCGGTTGTGCTTCTTCTCGATAGTTCTGGTTATGTTGCAATCGTGAGGATTCGTTTGACTATGCCCGTTCGTCTTCTTCATGGACTCGTTCTTCTTCCTAGCGGGATCTCAGGCAAGATGACCGTTATCCTGGATCTCACTACTATCATTGCTATGCTAGTTGTCTTGATGCTATCGCTATGTTGCGCTTCCTATCACTTGTTTATCAAGCCTCCAAAATTGCCATGTTAGCCTCTAACCTTTTTCACCCTTCCAAGCAAACCGTTGTTTGGCTATGTTACCGCTTTTCTCAGCCCCTCTTATAGCATTGTTAGTTGCAGGTGAAGTTGAAGATTGTTCCATGTTGGAACAGGATTATGTTGGGATATCACAATATCTCTTATTTAAGTAATGCGTCTATATACTTGGTAAAGGGTGGAAGCCTCGGCCTTATGCCTGGTGTATTGTTCCACTATTGCCTCCCTAGTTTCTATCATACCGGTGTTATTCTCCTTGATTTTGCGTCCCTAACACGGTGAGGGGTATGGGGCCCTCTTGACAGTTTGCTTTGAATAAAACTCTTCCAGCAAGGACCAATGTTGGTTTTAACACTTGCCATAATAATACTTTAACTAAATAATTAACTGGCATAGGGCGTCATGAACCCGAGGATTCTTTTCTACATACAGGGGGGCTAGTGCTGATGGTGCTGGTCCAAACTAGAGTCGTGTGCGGCATCCCCCGAGGCAACTCGGGTCCCAGTTGCGGTATGTTGTGCTCATCCGGACATGGCCTGAGACGAGATACGCGCGGCTACTATCATGGTGTCGGCACACCGGGAGGTCTTGCTGGATTAGTTTTACCATTGTCGTGATGTCTTCTGCACCGGGATCCCAAGTCTGATCGGATGTCCGGCGATGGAGGATTGTCTCCGTGGATCGTGAGCTTGTCATGGGCTAAGTTGGGACACCTCTGCAGGGTTTAAACTTTTGAGAGCCGTGCCCACGGTTATGTGGCAGATGGGAATTTGTTAATATCCGGTTGTAGTGAACTTGACAGCAGATTCGAATTAAAACACACCAACCACATGTGTAACCGTGATGGTCTCTTTTCGGGTGAGTTCGAGAAGAGAACACGGTGGGGTTATGTTTGAACGTAAGTAGTTTATGATCACTTAGTGATCATTACTAGTTTGCAACCATTTCCGTAGCTTCTCAACTTATTCTTGTACTCGTAAATTAGCCACCATACATTGCTTAGCTGCTTGCTGCAACCTCACCACTTATCCATTCCTTACCCATTAAGCTTTGCTAGTCTTGATACCATGGGTAATGGGATTGCTGAGTCCTCGTGGCTCACAGTTGATGTGAGCATGATGTTTCCTTGTTTTGGAGTTGTTCTTCTGCTTCTTCCCTGATCTTGGGTTAGGTTCCGGGTCGGCAGCCTGGGCTCGCAGGGTGGATGTAGTTTGAACTTCTATTTGTGTTTCATCTGTAGTCAGATGTTGCTCTAGTGTATGATGTTTGATGTATTCATGTGGCATTTCATGCCTTGTATGTATCCCCAACTATTATGTAATGGTATGCTGCAATGATATCCACCTTACAAAACGTCGTCAATATGCGCTTCTATCCTTGGTGGGACCTTCGAGTTCCTTTAGGATAGGATGTAGCTGGAGGAAACATTTTTTTCATGAAATACGGTGGCCCGTCTGATGGGTCCTTGCTGTCAGGTGGATAAATCATTATTTTTTGCATAATAAGGAGGCACTTCCTTGCTGCACTCTTGGACCCAGCTGTCAGCCTCTTCACGTACAGTACTCTTCCGATGGAAGTCGTTCCTTGACCTCGTTGACCACACTGCACCGAGAGCACCAGGGAGGTGGACGACGACAAGGCCTAGGAAGGGGAAGACGCGGAAGTGGATGCCCATGCGGAGAGGAGTATGAGGGTTCACTGGTTCGGCTTCGGTGTGAGGCTGCCGTCGCCGCAGAATAACAGGGGGTGTGGGTGAGTGGAGGGATGGCCTGGCCAGCGGTGGGAGTAGTAGGGGGTGGTGAGGCCTCCGTGGCAGCACAGCCGGCTAGGGGACGCAGGAGCAGGCGACACGACTGGCGCTGCTTTGGGTGGCGGGAGCAAGAGGACCGGAGTTTGAAGAAGCACTACGACCGTTGGACGGACATCGTGCGGTCACTGGAGCTAGAATCGTTCATATTGACTAAGTTGACGAAGCCCTCCGTACCCGTCAACTTAGTAGGCCCACAAGTCAGTCTCCCACTATGCTCGATCCCAGCTAGCAGGGGGTATTCATTTTTTTGTGCGTAATAAGGAGGCACTTCCTTGCGTGCGAGGATATAGCTGGTGGGTCCGACCTGTCAGCGGGGGGAACATTTTTTCACGAAATACAGTGGCCCTTCCGGTGGGTCCCAGATGTCAAGTGGATGAATGATTATTTTGCTTGTAATAAGGAGGCATTTCCTTGTGTGCGGCCGTGGACCCAGCTGTCAGCCTCTCCACGTACAGTCCACGTCCGATGGAAGTCATTCCTTGACCCTGTTGACCACGCCGCGCCGAGAG
Organism: Triticum dicoccoides; assembly: GCF_002162155.2. Lineage (NCBI taxonomy): Eukaryota > Viridiplantae > Streptophyta > Magnoliopsida > Poales > Poaceae > Triticum > Triticum dicoccoides. The sequence continues at coordinate 304,760,572 of NC_041383.1, read as the reverse complement.
CACCAGGGCGATGGACGACGGTGAGGCCTAGGAAGGGGACGACGCGGAGCCGGGGAAGACGCGGTAGTGGATGCCCATGCGGAGAGGAGTACGAGGGTTCACTGGTTTGCCTTTGGTATGAGTCTGCCGTCACCACAGAATAACAGGGGGTGTGGGTGAGTGGAGGGATGGCCTGGCCAGCGGTGGGAGTAGTAGGGGGGTGAGGCCTTTGTGGCAGCACAGCCGGCCACGGGAGGCAGGAGCAGGCGGCACAACCGGCGCTGCTTTGGGCGGCTGGAGCATGAAGACCAAAGGTTAAAGAAGCACGACGGCCGTTGGATGGACATCATACGGTCACTGCAGCTAGAATCGTTCATATTGACTAAGTTGACAAAGCCCTTGGTACGCGTCAACTTAGTAGGCCCACAGGCCATCCACCGAAAATGGTTCGCCCCAGATGTCAGGGGGAGGAATCATTTTTTGGGCGGCTGAAGCTAGAACATCCGATATTGATGAAGAAGCACGACATCCGTTGGATAGACATCCAACGGCCAGTACTGCTAGAACTGTGTGTTGGCTATAAGTTGACATAGCCTTGCATACGCGTCAACTTACTTTTTTAAGGGACGCGTCAACTTAGTAGGCCCACAAGGGTGTGGCAGAGAACTTATAGCCCATTTGCAATTTGTAAGAATATACAACCCATTTTTGAATTCTAATGGAATTTACTACAACCCATTTACAGTTTGTTAAAAATACAACCCATTTTCTAGCTAGGACAACGATTAATAATTTTAACCAACCGTTCAAAATAGATTTCAGTAAAATTTCCCACATTTTGATGGGATCCGAAATATTTTTATCCCAAAATTTCTAGTCAGATTAAATACAATTTCAACATAAATTTGTATTACGTAAAAATCCAACGAAACATTGTGCGTGCAACAGTTAATGAAATTAAAATTTTCAAAATCCAAAAATAATATTTTATAAACTAATTACGTGTTCGGTGCATTTTTTTTATAGTTACTGCCCAGTTTTTATAATTACATCCCATTTATTATTTCATAAATCCCATTTTCATGTTAAGCCTAATGCTTCCCTCGTAGGAAAGATTTGCAGCCCAACGGGGCGGAGAATAACAAATTGACCTTGCCTGGGTATTCCTCAAAAACAGTATAGCTGGGCTAGCCATTTTCAGCTTGAAAAAAAAATAATATCTGGGTTGGATATCTGGCCTGGGCTAGACGGGCCACAGCCCACCCAGTTGATACCCTGCTCTCCTCTGAACAACAACGAAAACATCGCTCAACAAAAACTCGGTTGTGCTCACACCTCAAAAACACAACTACTGCTCGAGATGCTTGGTTCTAGCTATCGGCCACTCCTTGTGCAATTATCTCGTTTATTGACTACATAGGTTGACAATGGTGCGGGACCGTGATGTCAGGAAACCAAGAGGCAGCAAAAAAATTTACAGTTGTATATAATACGGAGGCACTTGCGGATGTGTAGCTATGGCCCTGGTGGGTCTCCACTGTCATCCTCTCCAAGTAAAGTCATCTCCTCATTCCTCATGTGCATTGACCATGTTGACAATGCGAGACGGGGGCGCCATGGCGAGCGCAACAACTTGAAGGACAACAGAGAGGGCCTCGCGGGACCTACAGATGGTCTCATACAGCACCCGCTGCTAATTCGGGAAGCCAGGATCATAGGGCACATGTCTGCGACGACATTGTCATTCGCTTGTTCACCGGTGCTCGTTGAGGACACGGAGGTTGCAGCACAGGTCCTCCTACGCTGGTAGCTCTTCCGCCATTAGGGCATCGAAGTGCGGCCACACCTGCTCTATGGTGAACACGGCATGAACTAGCTTGGACAGTGGCGCCGGCTCCTAGTCAGAAGCTACGTCCATTATCTGATTATCGTTCCTCAGCTCGGCGAGCTCGCTGGCGAGCCAGCATGTCCGGCTGCTGGACCGACCCATTGCCAAGCACGAGTCTGACTGCCCTATCCCACCTAGACAGCCTCCCTCGACCACGCACGCTTTCTGCCCGAAACGGCCAGCGCCGCCCGCCCCGCTTCTCGGCAGGCGATTGCTCCGCCTTCAAATGACACAAGTGCCATCCATCTGTCCGTCTGCTGCCCACATTAATGATACGCGGTTGCCGAGGCGGCTACTCTAGCACCACATGTTCGTCCCTCCGCCGGCCATCATTGCTATATAAACCGTTGCGCCGGCCATAGCCGCAGTCATCCAGCTCTGTTCCCTTTCTTCGGTCCACACCACTTGTCGTGGAATTGTCACGTCAGATGTCCTAGGGAAAGGACTTAGTCGTGGAGCCATCGTAACTAGGAAGCTTGAAGGGGTTAATCAGGACAAGAGACACAAGAGGTTTATACTAGTTCGGCCCCTTATGATGAAGGTAAACGCCTACGTCTAGTTGGGATTGGGATTATGTATGTCTCAATGACCAGGAATCAGAATCGCTTGACTTAGCTCTCTAGTTGTTGTTTCGTACCCTAAACCACCGCCGGGTCGTCCCTTTATATACTGAGGTTCATGCCCAGCGGCTCTATAGAGTCCAGACCGGTTTATAGAGTATCCGACTCGGTCTCTTAATCTTTCTTGCCTTACAATACAAGTCACACGAACAAGGCGGTTTAACACTATGGGCCTTAGGTCACCTCTGGGCCGTTGGGCCTTTACTAAGCCGCCGTCTTCAAGCTTGAGCTTCTGTCTTCAAGAATGCTTGTAAGTATAACCCGGCTCCTTTCGGTGGGTCATACTAGTAGTTATATCCCCAACATTAGGCCCCAGGATGATTTGAACTAGTTCTTGTCAGTCTTCAATAATTAAGAAAAAGTTCTCCGCCTCTTATTTAAGAAGGTTCATGTAACCCGACATGACGTCATCCTTCAAGTTTGTGGTAACCCGCCATGAAGTCACCTGTCATTAATGTATGCTTTGTCCAACACATCTCAACGCATCTTTGTCTTAATGACCATCCGAAAATCGAGGCGCCTCTGTAGCTGGATAACTATGTTTTTTGGCCTCTTCGTTTTTTGCACCCACTTCACAGGTTTTTCCTTATAAATAGACCTGACTAGGTCTTTCTTCATTCTTCCCTTTCCTCGCCTTCTTCCTCTCACCCCTACTGTCGCTCAAGCTCCGCCGCCGCCGCAGCGCACCTTCGTCTCCGTCGACTTTGGCCGCTGCATCAACCTGAATCCATCCAGAGAATGGCGGCGCCCCTCCGCAACAGATCTACCGCTGTAAGTTTTTCCCTTTCTGCATCTTAGATCCATGCTAGAGTTAGCGACTTCCTCTGTACAGTTCGTAGTTCATCTCAGTTCTTCGTGTTTCTTCTGCCGTGGCTTCTTTTGATCCAACAGTAGCATAGATCTCATGCGGTAGCTGTTCCGCATCCATTTTAGACACTAGCAGATCCCCTTTCTTTGTAAAGAATCCTCATTAGAACGCATGAACTCCTCTGTACCATGTTTCTAGGTCTAGAAATTTTTCTTTTCTGAACATCCATTTGATCCAAAATAACAGCTGTAGTTTGTGAAACTTGTTTATCCAACACTTAGGAAAAAATCTGTACTTGCTAGATCCATCTAGCCATGGCGACTGTTAACCCCGACTTTAAAGAGGCAATGCTCAATTGATAACCTTGACCGCCCATGGCGGTTTAAACAGCTTTAACGGCTTATAGAGCCTATGGCGGCTTAAATAATCTTGACATAATCATCCTTATACCATTAGCCCCCTTCATAAGTCGCCATAGTTGGACAGTCTGCCTACCCACGCATAATCATCTCTCGGTACTGTCCTATGGAGCCTATAGGACAGTCTGCCTACCCACGTGCGCGACAGGACATGCCGTCAGGCGGGGCCCGCCACTACCGCGCCTCAGCATGCGAACGGATCCGTTGCTGCCGCACGGACGGTTGGGTTTCCCATGTTGTTACTACGCGCAGTAACTTCGTGGGGTAGATTGTGGGAGAGGGCGTGGGGTCCCGTGCGCAGCTAATCCCACGCCCGCCCCATCGGCTTCTCAGCCTATGAGGCTATAAGTAGGCGGGGGGAGAGGAGCGGCGAAGCACAGGCGCCCATCTTCCCTGCTCCCCCGCCTCCTCTGCTTCCTATCTCCTTCTTGCCGCCGTCGTGCCGAGCCACGCCATGCCCGCCACGATGAGCTCTTCCTCCGCGGTCGCGGCTCCTGACGTGCGCTCCGGCGTGTGGGACGGCTCCGACGTGGACGACGACCTCATCGAGGTTCTTGACAATACGCGCTGCCTCCCCGGTGCAAACCTCGTGCGAGCCCGCGCCGCGCCGGCGAAGGAGATATTTCCGGCACCGGAGGAGGGCGATCGGGTCATTTTCTGCTCGCACCTCATGCGCGACCTGGGGCTGCCGGCGAGCGGCTTCTTTCACTCCTTCTTGGAGTTCTACGAGCTCCAGCTGCACCACCTCACGTCGAACACGATGGTGCTGCTGGCTGCCTTCGCCACCCTGTGCGTAGTCTTCCTCGGCGTTCTCCCCACCATCGATCTGTGGGGCGAATTCTTCCAATCCAAGCTCGGCACGCACGTCGTCAGCGTGCCAGCCCAGTGCGGCGCCTTCATCGCGATGCGGCGAACGACGACCGACAATCCGTTTCCCTCCATCCTGCTGATCAAGTCGGTGAAGATGTGGCAGCGGTCTTATTTCTACGTGAAGAACGTCGCTCCGGACGGCGACTGGGTCAATCTGCCACCCTACGAAGCCGTCGCTCCGGCTGGGAGGCTCCCCAGCTGGTCCCACCGAGTCAAGACGCTGACTACCGCCGGAGCCGCCACCGTAGCGCGACTTCGAGTTCTGACGCAGTCGGAGGGCTTGGTTGGAGCCGACTTGCTGGCCTCCTTCGTGGCGCACCGAGTCCTCCCTCTCCAAGGCTGGCCTCATCTGATTAGTCAGATTAGCGACCACCGGGACCCGAGTTGGATGTGCACCAGGGAAATGCCCCATGCGGAAGTGGCGAACATGGTGAACCACATCGCAAACTGCGAGCTCGCGGCAGACTGGCAGTTCGGCAAGGAGCCATACTCGCGCGCCAACCCTCCTCCGGCGGTAAGTCGCATCTCTTGTTGCTCTGTTTGATTTGTAGCCGAGTCCGACTTCTGATCTTTTTGGTTTCTCTGAGTCAGAACCCCCTCATTCAGCCTGCAGCCGACATCGAAAGACCGCCCCGCGAATTCGTCCCTGACCGAACGGAGAGCGACATCGATGACCCCAACTTGAGGGCGGCAGCGATGGAGGCCGACGCCGAAGGCGGAGGCGGGGGAACGGGAAGAGGCTTCAGGCCCTCGGCCACATTCGCCGACTGGCCTGAAGACGATGCCGAAGGGGAAGTCGTCCCGCGCCGCCAGCCAAGGGTTGGCCCGCCGGGTGCGAGTTCCTCCGCTGGCCAAGGCGGCGCGAAGAGGCGCCACGCCGGGCCGAGTTCACTCGGCGGCAAGCCGAAGAAGTTCAAGGGGGCAGCCGCCGCGACCAAATGGGAGGAGGCGGCCGCGAAGGCCAATCGTTTCTGTAAGGAATTGAAAAGGCCGCCACTGGTCTCTGCGTAAGCGCCTCTGTCTTTGCCTTATTTTCCTTTGGTGAATTCTGTCCGAGTCTTTTACACCCCCTCCTTGCTTCAGGGCTCCTCTTACCCTTGAGAGGGTCGCCGCCCCCTCCGTCATGGGATCGGCGGAGACGTCCGCCAACACTCGGCGGGCTGACCCCATCGCCGACCTCCGGGAGGCGACGGAGCGAAACACGAGGGAGAAGCGCGACGAGGATGAGGCCGACCGCCTGGAGAAAGCAGAGGCTGAGAAGGCGGCGACCTTCACCCAGAAAAAACTGGAAGAGGCCGAAGCCGCCGTTGCAGCAAGGCGGCAAGCCGAGGAGGCCGCACACCGCCAACCGGCGTTGTTCGTCATCCCGCTGTCCTCCGCGCCGCCGCCCCCGGAGTTCACGGGGCAGACTAGAGAAGCCGGCGCCGAGAATCCCATCGCGGAGAAGGAAAGCGGCAAGGCCTCCATGTCGGACACGCTCGTGCCGCCACCTCCGCCTCCGCTCCCGTCTGGGAGCGCGCACAGAAAACAGCCGGCGAGCCCGCCGGTGCCACCGACCGCGAACGATTCCGAGGCGAGGCTGCTTCTCCAAGTTGCCTCGCCAGTGCGCCGCCGCCTTGAGAGGGCGACCTCGGCGCCACGACCCCTGGAGACCGATGCCGCCAGCTCGGCAATCCCAGACGTCGAGGCAACGAGCGCTGCGCCCGCTGGGTGGTTGCACGAAGGCGGCACAGGTCCGCTGAACCAGGCGCTTCTGGACGTCCAGGCGTAGCTGCGAGCTGAGGGCGACGCCCTCCAGAACTGCACCAGGGCGCATCTGGCAGCGCGAACGGCCGTCCGAGTACGCCTTCCTCTTTGATTCTTGTTTTTCTTGTTCTTCTCTGTGGGGGTGCGCTAGCGCACCCACTGGGTGTAGTCCCCGAGTTTCGGGCCGGCTGCTGAGCAGGCGGCTTGGAACTCCTTCTGGCGAGTTCCAAATATTTAACTTTGCCTGAAATGCTTATTACAGGAGTATCATAACCTCCGCGCTACTACCTTCAACCGCAATGTTGAGGAGCTGGGCAAGCGGACCGCCGACTTGTCGGAGAGCCGGAGTGAGTCCTTCTTCTTTTTCGCGGGGTCGCGCTGGCGCACCCGCGGGCTGTAGTCCCCGAGATTCGGGCCGACTACTGAGCAGTCGGGCCGGATCTTCTCAGCGACTTTCTTTGTTGACGACTTATCATCTTTTTCTTTTTTCTTCTTCAGGGGCCAACACCACTCTTCAGCAGCAGCTGGGCGAGGCCAACACTTCCTTGCGCGCCAAGGGGGAGGAGTGCAGCAAGCTTGTCATGGAGCGTGATCTACTGGTTGCGCAACTGGCGGAGCAGAAGGAGCTGCTCAAGAAGGCGCAGGAGGAGGCAGATAGGAAAGAGGTTGCGCTCCTGGCCGAGTTTGAGAGTGAGCGCTCCTCCTGGACCGACAAGGAGGCGCAGCTTACTTCCGGCTTCCATGAGATCGAGAACATCGTCGATGGTGAGTTTCTTGCTTTTCTTTGAGCCGCCGACTGTGGGTCGGGCCGACTTTTGACTCTAACTTGTTTCTTTTTTGTCTTGGCAAACTTCTTCCCTGGCCACTTGCAGGCAGTCACACATGCCATAGAGGCTGATCGCGAGGCACGGAGGGCAGATGGCATGGAGATCGCTACTAACGCCCCCCTGACCATCGACGAGCAGCTTCTGAGCATCGAGGCCCGTCTTCGGCCGGCCCATCGGTTGATGCGCCGGCTTTAGCGTGCTGGCACCCAGGCGGTTGCCGCTCTGTGGCCAGACGCGCCGGTTCTGTGCACTGCCAGTCGGACTGCCTACTGGGTGGAGGTCGCAGCTGACCGTCTTGAAGCCTGGAAGGGTTCCTCGGCTCGGGCCGGAGCGCGCCGAGCCTTGGAATTTGTCAAGGTGTGGTATCCGGGGCTGGACCTGGACCGGCTGGCCGCGTTCTGGTCAGAGGCCCAGGCGGAGCTGATGGCCGTGGAGGGCGCCCTCGTCGAGCGTGCGGCGGCGATTGCCAACTACACAGATACCGGCGTCTTTGTCCCCGAGCGGGCTGCAGGCGGCGAGGAGGTGCCCCCGGAGTGGTTCAGGATGAACCCGGACTACGACGAGGACTCGGCAGAGGTGGTTGGCTCCAGCACCAAGGGGGAAGATGAGGCGGAGGACGAAGGCGAGACGGAGGCGCCAGAAGACGGAGCAGGCGACCATCCTCAGCTCGACCGCGCCTCCAGCAATGAGACGCGTCCGAAGAAGGAGACTGCCGCAGGAGGCGGTCAAACCAAGACTGCCCAGCCGGCCGCCCCGGCGCCTGACACCGCCATCTCCTCCGACCCTCCGAACCCGGATGCCGCCTCCTAGGCTGCCGTCTTTGCCTTCGCTTTATCTGCCTTAGTAGGCTTTTGAGAAACTTTGTTAAATTCGAACAATTCCACCCGCGGAGTGTATCTTGAACTTCTGCTTGAAGATTCGGCCAAGGGCCTATGTAAATATTTATCCGAGTTCTATCTTTCCTTGCTCATTGCTCTTTAGGCTTTTCCCTTTGCCGCCTTCCCTTAGTTGCCGCCTTGCCACACGGACAACCGCTCTGCGGAATGCCGCTGGACCAAATGCTTGGCTACTTTTAGGAAGGAAAGTACTCGACCATTTTAGAGTCTTTTTAACAAGTTGGATAGAAAGCGGCAAGCCGACTACTAAAGAGTCGGCTTTCCTTAATAGAGACTAGTAGAAAGCGGCAAGCCGACTACTCATGAGTCGGCTTTTTGCTTAAAAGATGCTGGAGGCCGTCTTAGGCTATGTTTGTGCCCTGGTTCCTTAGCCATTTTTCGTATGGGCGCCCATTCTTCCTTACTCCTGCCAACCAAACAGTCGCTCTGCGAGCTGTGGCTTTGGACAGGAGACGACTTAGACGCCACACACTACTTGTCTGGCTGCTGGAAGCACCTCATAGCAGAAGGCAGCGAGTCCCCGGGCCGACTAGTCGAGCCCGGTGCCAAGCGACATTAACAAAGAGTAATATACTCGAAGGCATAATTCTTACCATATGGATAACAAAAATGGCAGTCCCCGAGCTAGTCTCAGGGGGCCCAAAGTCTTGGTACTTTATTACAAAGGGTAGCATGATACATACTGCATCAACTGTAAAATCTTCGGAGAAGATTTGCATTCCACGGGCGTTCTGTCTCTTTGCCGGAGTCGTCCCTCTTCCATGCTCGGGGTTTCTGAGCGTCGATCAGGTAGTAGGAGTCGTTTCCTAGTACCTTGCTGATAATGAAGGGGCCCTCCCAAGGTGCCGACAACTTGTGCTGGCCGGCTGTTCGCTGGATCAGTCGGAGCACAAGGTCGCCCTCTTGGAAAGATCTTGGCCTGACCTTCCTATTGTAGTATCGGCGCAGACTCTGCTGGTAGATGCTGGACCGGCTAAGTGCCAACAACCGGCCCTCTTCCAGCAGATCGACGCCATCTTGACGTGCTTCTTCTGCTTCTTCCTCGGTGTACATGGTGACTCGGGGGGAGTCGAACTCTATGTCCGTCGGGATGACGGCTTCGGCACCGTAGACGAGGAAGAAGGGTGTGAAGCCGGTTGACTTGTTTGGAGTCGTGCGCATACTCCAGAGGACGGCTGGCAATTCATCAAGCCAACAGCCGGCCGAACGCTCCAGTGGTTCGACCAGTCGAGGCTTTATACCGGACAGGATGAGGCCATTTGCTCGCTCTACCTGGCGGTTTGACTGCGGATGGGCAATGGACGCTAAGTCTAGTCGGATGCCCTGAGTCGCGCAGAAACGGGCCAAGGCGCCTTTGGGAAAATTTGTGCCATTGTTGGTGATGATGCTGTGTGGGATGCCGTACCGAGTCGTGATTTCGGCGATGAAAGTCACTGCAGTCGGACAATTCAACTTCTTGATGGGTTTCACTTCTATCCACTTGGTGAACTTGTCCACTGCGACAAGTAAATGAGTTAGGCGGCCTCGTGCTGTATTGAATGGTCCCACCATGTCCAGGCCCCAAACCGCAAAGGGACAGGCAATGGGGATAGTCTTGAGTGCGGAAGCCGGCTGATGTGGCTTGGAGCGGAACATCTGGCACCCCTTGCACTTTTGGACTAACTCTTTGGCCTCCTCTAGGGCAGTTGGCCAGAAGAAACCTTGTCGGAAAGCTTTGGCGACGAGTGCCCTCGAGGCCGCATGGTGGCCGCACTCGCCCTCATGAATGTCTCTGAGTATTGCTTGGTCTTGCTCTAGCTCGACGCAGCACTAGTAGACCCCAGTGACACTGCGCCTGACCAGCTCTCTGTTGACTATGGTGTTGGCTACTGCTCGGTGTTGCACTTGTCGAGCCAAGATTTCATCAGTTGGCAGCTCTTTGTTTACTAGGAACTTGAGGATGGGCTGGGCCCATGAGGGTGCTGTTATTTCCTCAATTGCCACTATTGCGACTTGGACAAGGGCGGCTGGGCTGGGAGGCGGTGGGTTGGAGTCTGCAGCCGCTTGCTGACTTGATGAAGTCCCCGGGCCGACTGGAGCAGTCCCCGGGCCGAGTTCTGGAGTCTTCGGCCTGGGCGCCGCAGTCCCCGGGCCGGCTTTGACTGCAGCTTTCTTGGAGTCGGATCCGACTTCTTTGGGTGGAGCCGGCACAAAGATTGAGTCTGATTCTGGTGAAGGCTTGATAGACGGCTTGAGGAGGCGCCGAAGGGCGATGCCGGATGGTATTGCTTGGCGGGTGGAGCCGATTCGTGCCAAGGCGTCTGCTTGGTTGTTGTCGTTTCTTGGCACATGGAGGAACTCGCACCCCTCGAAGTATCCGCTGAGTTGCTGCACAAGGAAGCGGTAGGTCGCCATGTTTGCGTCCTTGGCGTCCCAATCGCCAGATGATTGCTGGACCACCAAGTCAGAGTCGCCATAACACAGGATCCAGCGAATGCCGAGTTCTTTGGCAAGCCGGAGCCCGTGGATGAGCGCCTCGTACTCGGCCACATTGTTGGAGGCGGCGAAATGGATCTGCAGCGCATATCTGAGCTTGTCGCCTTTGGGGGAAGTGAGGTCGACGCCGGCTCCCAAACCGGTGTGCATCTTGGAGCCATCGGAGTGCATCCGCCAATGGGTGGAGTCGGGCGCTGGTGGCAGATACTGGGTCTCGGCCCAATCGACGAGGAAGTCAGCCAGTGCTTGCGAATTGATGGTGGTGCGGGGCTCGTAGTAGATGGTGTAGGGAGCCAGGTCGATGGCTCATTTGGCCACTCGGCCAGAAGCATCTCGGCTTCCGATGATCTCGGCTAGTGGGGCTGTGCAGACCAAAGTGATTGGATGCTCCTGGAAGTAAGGCTTCAATTTCTTGGCGGCAAAATGCACGCCGTAGCACATCTTCTGGTAATGGGGGTAGTTCTGCTTGGAGGCCGACAGTACCTCGCTCAGGTAATATACCGGTCTCTGGACAGGTAGCGTCTTGCCTTCCTCCTTGCGCTCGACTACAATGACTATGTTGACTACCCGGCTGGTGGCGGTAATGTATAGGTAGCATGGGCTCTTTGGGAGTCGGAGCCGCCAGCACAGGGGGAGTAGTCAACATTTTCTTCAGTTGGAGAAAAGCCTCATCCTCCTTGGGGGTCCATTCAAAAAAGGTTGTCTTCTTCATGAGCTGATATAAGGGGAGAGCCTTCTCGCCCAGCCGACTGATGAATCGGCTGATGGACGCCAAAGAGCCAGTGAAGTTTTGCACATCTAACAGTCATCTGGGTGCTTCCATTCTCTCGATGGCCTTGATCTTCATAGGGTTGCACTCTATGCCATGTTCAGAGACCAGGAAACCAAAGAGCTGGCCGGCTAGTACTCCGAAGACGCACTTCTCGGGGTTGAGCTTATTCTGGAATCGGCGCAGGTTTTCAAAGGTTTCCTTGAGGTCTTCCAACAGAGTTCCACGTTTTTCCGTCTTGACCACCACGTCATCCACGTAGACGTGGGCATTTCTGCTGAGTTGCTTGAGGAGGCACTTCTGCATGCAACACTGAAAGGTGGCGCCGGCATTTCTCAAGCTGAACGTCATGGTCAGGTAGCAGAAGGCACCAAACGACGTGATTAAGGCGGTCTTCAGTCTGTCAGCCGGGTTCAGCTTGATTTGGTGATATCCAGAATATGCATCTAAGAAACTCAACAGCTCGCATCCGGCGGTGGAGTCTATCACCTGATCAATTCTCGGCAGAGCGAATGGGTCCTTGGGGCAGGCTTTATTGAGGCTTGTGTAGTCGATACACATTCGCCACTGCTTGTTCTTCTTCAGCACCAGCACTGGGTTTGCTAGCCACTCTGGAAAAAACACTTCCATAATGAAGCGGGCTGCAAGGAGCCGAGCTATCTCTTCTGCAACAACTCTCCTCTTCTCTTCTGACAGGCGGCGCAAGGGCTGCCTGACGGGCTTCACATCAGACCGGACATGTATTTTGTGCTCGACGAATTTCGTCGGTACACCCGGCATGTCCTTGGGGGACCATGCAAAGATGTCTCAATTCTCATGGAGGAAATCGACGAGCTCGCCTTCCTATTTGCTGTCAAGGTTTGTACCCATGACAACGGTACCTCTCTGGGTGCTCTGGGTCCAAAGGTATCTCCTTCGTTTCTCTGGCCGGCTTGAATGATCCTTCTGCCTCGGACTCCTTGGGGTCGGGCGACATCTCGGGCTGCTTGCCGGCCATCGCCATGACCCAATCAAGGAGTCTCTTCTCGGCCGTGATCACCAAGGACTCGGCCAGCCGACTGCTTTCGGCCGCGCAAGCGGACGACTTTTTGTAGTCGCCGGACACGGTTAGAATTCCCTTGGAACTCGGCATCTTCATCTTGAGGTAGGCGTAGTGGGGGACTGCCATGAACTTGGCCAAAGCAGGTCGGCCAAGCAACGCATGATACGGGCTTTCAAGGTCCACTACTTCAAACCAAATTGGCTCTCGGCGGAAATGATCTTTTTCCCCAAAGAGGACGTCTATCAGGATCTTGCCGATTAGTGAGTAGGAAAGGCCGGGAACAATGTCGTGGAACACAGTCCGGCTGCTCTGAAGCAGTCTTCGCTTGATTCCTAATTTCTCCATCGTATCCTTGTACAGGATGTTGATACTGCTGCCTCCATCTATCAGCACTCGTGAGAAATGCGCGACCAGCCTATCTGTCGCGAGTGTGGTGCCTAAGACCAGGGCGTAGGAGCCTGGATTCGGCATCACCTCTGGGTGATCAGCTCTGCTCCAGCTGATGGGCCTTTCGGACGAGTGCGTGAACTCTGGAGTGCTTGATGCGACCGCATTCACCTCTTGCTGCTGCTGGCGCCTGCTGCGTCGATCGTCAGCCACACTGGTGAACACTACATAGGCTCCATGCTCATCTGGGAACTCGTCTTGTATCGCGCCGACTGGCCTGACAGCCGGCTGCTGGGGCGGTGGTGGAGGAGGCGGCCCAGCAGGCGGGGGAGGGAGTAGGTCGTCTCCCTTGGCGATTCTGGTCAGCCAGTGGCATTTCCGGGTGGTGTGGTTCGACGGCTTTGTGCCGCTGTGGAACTTGCAAGGGCCATCCAAGGTCTGCTCGTAGGAGAAGGCCGGCAACTAGTTGGACTTGCCGCCTTTCTGCCGCTTCGTCGGAGGCGGCCCCTCCGGCTATTGGTCTTCGACTGTCGCCACTTGCCGGCTATTGGAAGCCGGCTGCGGGGCCTTGCGCTTGTGGTCGTTCTGCTGTTGCCGCCGACTTGTGTCCCCAGCCGGAGTTCTTGGAGCCTGAGGGGCGACTTTGCCAGTTGCGCTAACTTGAATCTCCGCCTTCATGGAGGAGTCGGCCGTGGCATACTTGTCTGCTGTGATCAGCAGCTCATCGAGGGTCTCCGGCTCGTCGCAGAGGAGTTTGTGCTTGAGGAGGGTGCCTTCTCTGCACCCGGCAGTAAAGTACTCGATAGCCTGCACCTCGTGTATGCCCTCGCAGGAGTTCCGAAGCTCGGCCCAGTGCGTGAGGTAGTCGCGAGTGGACTCGTTGGGGCCTTGCACGCACAAGGAGAGTTGGCGAGGCTTGGGAGGTCGCTTGTACGTGCTCGTGAAGTTGCGGACGAAAGCCTCGATGAAGTCGACCCAGCTATTGATGTTGTGGGGCTTCAAACTGTTCAACTATGTCCGGGCCGTGTCCTGGAGCATGAGCGGAACATATCTCACGGCAACACCCTTGTTGCCATTTTCTATATTGACGGATGTGGAGTAGTCAATCAGCCAGTCCGCCGGCTTCACGGTACCGGTGTATTTGGGCGTGTCTCGGGGGAGCGTGAACCCTTTGGGAAAAGGCTCATCTTGGATGCGGGGTCCAAAACAGGGGGGACCCAGCTCGTCTTCTTCTTCCAGAGCCAGGGATCGGTGGAGCCGGTCGATCCGGTGGCGGGCATCGTTCTCTCCGACTCCCTCTCGGCGCCCGAGGCGGTCGCCGAGAGTTGGATGTTCTACGGGCGGCGGGGAGACTCGCCTTTCTCTGCGAGGGGGGAGGCAGATAGTCGTCCTGCCGTTCCACCGCTTTGGGGCGGCCGTCTTGGTCGTGCTCGATGGTGATGTGAGTCCGACTGTGGCTGACAGCCGGCTCCTTGTCTTTTCTTCCGAAGACCCCTCCAGTCGGCGTTCGAGACGTCGCGCCTTGATCTCGGCAGGGTGGCGGGTCGTCGTTTTGTCACCGCGGCACCTCCGTGCGGCAGCCGGCTTCGTTCTGCGCAGCAGCCACGTCGAGGAGCTGCTGAACTTGCTCCGTCATCAGGCGGCGCTCTTCGCCCTCAAAGTTGTCGAGCTCATCCGCCGCCGCCTGGGCGGCGCGGATGTTCTCCACAGGCGTGGCATACATAGGGCAATCGGCCCCGAACAGATTGGCGATTGCCACGCCGCGCTGCCGGACCGCACCTAGGCGGCTAGGCCCAGTCGGAGCCGGCGAGCCGCTCACGGCGCGATCCATCTTGCATTGGTAGGCTTCTGACAAGCGTCTCATGCTTCCCAGCTTCTTCGCGCCCTTGATAAGCTGGAGGCGGCGCGCCTCCAGCATCTCGGCATCAGCATCTCCCGGAATCGGCGCGGTGAGGTCTTGCAGAGCTGTGTCCAGCGGGTCGTGCGCTCCCTCGCCGGAACGCTCGCCGTGATCGAGGACGAGGACCTCCGTGACGGTGCTTCCGCCGCTCGCCACGCAAGGAAGCGGCTCGTCGTAGACCACCACATTGGTGGGGAACGCGTCGAGCGACGCGGTGTCGGAGTCGACCAGCATCGAGTTGGTGGATCCTATGGACTCCAGGTCCACGGCAGGCTCGCGGGCGACGTGGAGTTGGTCGAGGAGACCCATGAGGAGGCTCTCGGGGCTGCTCGTGCCTGCGTCGGACGCAGGCTCATCGGAGAGGCGGACCTCGCACGTTAACCTCGGCGAGGCAGCTGGCCGCGCAGGCGATCTCAGCGCCGTGCAGCGCGTCGGCACAGACTCCATCTGGCGTGCCGGGCTGGCTATGCTCGCCAGGGAGAAAAAGGGTTCCCGTCTAGAGCAGGTCTCTGGACGATGGTGCACCTCGCCCCATGGTGGGCGCCAAATGTCGGGGGTTGGGTACGACATATGCCAAAGGGTGGCTTATCATGGTGGGGGCGAGTAGAACATCGCCGGTGCCCGGAAGCGGGATGAGGCGAAGACATGCACGCCGGCGGATCTTACCTAGCTTCAGGGCTCTCCGTGGAGATAACACCCCTACTGCTGCTCTGCGGGGTCTCCGCACGGTCACTATGGCAAAGTGAGTACAATGGTGCTCCTGGAGCTGTTTCTAGAGGTTGGAGAGGGCAAGGCTAGCTCTCACCTTCCTATATTCTAGGGTCTAGTGCTATCTGGGTCCGAACCCTTTGCATGGGCTTCCCGGAGGTTTATATAGGCCTACTCCCCAGGGGTACAACGGTAATCCGGCTGGGCGCGGGTCCCAGCCGTCTGTCTCTCAGGTCGTCGTCTTCTCTACCGATAACTAGGGCCCGCCAGTCATGGACAGGTCTGGTACTGTAGCGGTGCTTCTGATGACGCCAGCTTGGTCAGGAGGTCATGGCAACAGTGCTGCCGTCTGGCGGGCGTTCACTGTCGCCATTCCCCATCTTGTCTAATTAATGGCGCGCGGGGCCCGTGGGAGGGGCCGGCCGACTCCAGGGGGCCGACTCCCACGGGTCCGTCTTCAGGGCGCTCTTGCCGTCTTCTGTCTACCCGCTGACAGGCGGTCCCGCCGTCCTTGGGTCGTACAGGCAGACATCATGGGCACAGTGCGCCGCCCACTAAGGCTGAGGTCAGGGGCGACATAGCAATAGTGTCGCGCCACGATGGAGATCTCCAGCGATATGGCGCACTGTAGCCATGCTGGTCCTTCGCTGACAGGGTAGAGACGGCCATGCTGTGACCGTCCCCCGCCCTGTCCCTCGCGGTGAAGCAAGGGGTGGTTGTAGTCGCGAGCCGCCTACCCTCAGCCGGCTTCCCTGGAAGTCGTCAGCTGAGAGTCGTCTCGTCTGGAGTCGTCAGCTGAGAGTCAGCTCATCTGGAGGTCGTCCCTAGGACTCGGCCTATCTTGGAGTCGTTGTAGTCGCGAGCAGCCTGTCCCAATGTCTTGAAAGGTTCTGGGCCTCGGGTTAGCCTGCCCATGGCCCATTACTCCGACAACCGTAAAGTTCATCAAGGGAATCGTGAGACGGTTTGGGGTCCCTAACTGCATCATCACAGACAACGGCTCGCAGTTCACCAGCAACCTTTTCAAAACATATTGTGCTAACCTTGGAACGCAGATATGCTACGCCTCAGTGGCGCACCCACGGAGCAACGACCAGGCCAAGCGGGCCAATGGAGAAGTCCTAAGGGGCCTCAAGACCAGGATCTTCAAGAAGAAGCACGAGGCCTGCGGCAGGGGCTCGCTCGACGAGCTACAGTCTGTGATGTGGTCCATTCGCACCACTGCAACCAAGCCAACATGAGAGACACCGCTCTTCCTCGTCTACAGAGCAGAAGCCGTTCTCCCTCACGAGGTCAAGCATCGCTCCATGTGGGTCCTAGCGTTTGACGAGGCGCTAGGACGCCATGCGGGGGATGGATCTCATGTTGGGGGAGGAACGCCGCCGTCAAGCCTCGCTCCAGGCGGCGAGGTACCAGCAGGCGTTGCGGCGGTACCACTACCGCAATGTCCGCTCCAGGACGTTAGAGGTGGGCGACCTCGTCCTAAGGCGGGTGCTCTCCAGGGAGGGGCTGCACAAGCTTTCTCCCATGTGGGAGGGCCCGTTTAGGATTGCCCGTGTCTCTAGGCCCGGTGTCGCGCGCCTGGAGACACAGGATGGGGTGCCCATCCAGAATGCCTGGAACATCCAGCACCTCCGGAAGATCTACCCCTGAAGAAAGACCCCGGCCTATGAAGCAAGCCTCCGGCCTGTGAAGGTCTTCGCTCGTGACACGCACATAATAATGAGTGGGGTTGTACACGCCCCAGAGTCTCCTGAGAGTCGCCCTGGGGCCTCATGGGGGCTCCCTCCCACGTCTTAGTGGAGCACTTTGCTCCACGCTGGTGAGAAGACTAGATTAGGTGCCAGACGCAACTGTTCATTTGCTTTCCAAAGTTGCTTGCAGTTTTTAGTGACCTTTCATGGATTTGGTATTTTTGAACTCTGGTTCTTCGAGTTGTTTTCTTCTCCTGAGTTGTTTTTGTCCTGAGGGCATGAGAGAGGTGGCAGTCGCCCGTCACTTCCTCTCGCGCGCCTTGCACGTGGAGCTAGGCAGGTGTTTGCACCTCGGGCCCGCCCTTGTGCGTGCATCGTGCTGAACCCCGGTGCTTCGGCCTCATCCTCGCGAGGAGCCCTCGATCAAGCTCATGGGCACCAGCACCCCTCATATTCATGCCCCCCCTGGCAGCGCGACGCGGTGCATCAAGTCCGAGCAAATCTATGGCAGGGAGCTCGCATACGGAGGAGTGAGCCGCTCGTCAGTTTTTTCTCTTCCCTTGAAAGCAGCCCTGCAGCGGCTCCGAAGACCCCAAGGCTTCTCCCAGAGTCTCAACCCACGGCTCCCCGGGAAAGGGGGCCCCGCCAAGTACCTAAGGCCAGGTTTTTGCGAGGCTGAAAACTACTACGCACATATCAAGCTAAGTTTTCCTATCTTGGCTTACTCAGATCGGAAGCATTACAACACAACATTGAGATAGCAAGCATAGCATAAAGGGCATAATTGCCATAGTTCATTACGTGCCCCCGTGGGGTACATCATTCTTTTTCAAATTACAAGAGAAAGAAAAGGCTAAACAAAGAGGGCCCAAAGGCGTACGAACTCAGCAGCAGCGCTGCA
Source organism: Triticum dicoccoides (assembly GCF_002162155.2). Classification (NCBI taxonomy): domain Eukaryota; kingdom Viridiplantae; phylum Streptophyta; class Magnoliopsida; order Poales; family Poaceae; genus Triticum; species Triticum dicoccoides. Next base: position 304,742,643 of record NC_041383.1, on the reverse strand, counting down.
TCTTCAAGCGGCACCTGAAGGTGGCCTGGCGCTTCACCAATTCTCCCATAGGCGACCTAGGGCTGCGGCCCGTCTTGAGTCCAAGTTTGCCGGGCCCCGGCCTCACGTTGGGCTCCTCTCCAGCTTCAATGGAGCACCGTAGCGGGACGAACCACCGACGTCCTCGACACGAGCACGACAACGTGGGGGCTGGTCATAGCCACCGCAGCTCAAGCTCTCATCCAAGGAAGAGGTGCCATCACGGGAGGAGGAGCGTGTGCCGCCAAGACCAAGCTTACCTTCGCCACCTTCGTTATCACTGCCATCCTTTGGGCAGCACCCCAGGCGGCGGCCATCCTCCCTGGACACCATCACATGGAGGGTTGCCTGGCCATCGTACTTGAAGTGGAGGGTGCACCTTCCGCCCAGGCCACGCGCGCGGGTGAAAGTCTGCCAGCCGCGGGTCAGGACCATGCTGCTAGAGGCGGCGACCTCGGCACCCACCCACGAAGCTCTGCTGCAGCAGCCATCGGCCTGGAGCCAGAGACCATCAAGCCTCGAGGAAGGAAGCTCGCCTGAGAAGAAACGCGAAAGCCGCAGCGAGGTGCCGGCTGGGCTCTCCGACCACACCATGAATTCAGGGAGCACGTCCAGCAAGGAGAAGCGCGACCGAGGCCGGAGCACGCTCACGGCGTGCCTCCCTTCGTCATGGGGGTTGCTCCGAAGCCGGTGGCCCCCGCCGCGAGAAGAGGTGCTATCGCGGGCACCAAGAGGAGTGCTGGCTTTGGGGGGTGCGCGCCCGCACCCCTAGGGGCCGCCGCAGGAGCCGCAGGATGCTTGCGGGGACGACCGCGACCTCTCTTGGGAGGCAGAGCGGCAGGCCCCTCCTTGGAAGCCTTCCCCTTCTCGGCCGCCAAAGACCTCCTCGGCGACGCCATGGGAGCAAGATGGAGAAGAGGAGAAGCAGGCGGGAGCAAGACGAAGGTGACATGGGCAGGAGGCTCTGCCCCTCCCTCAAATTTATAGCCAAGGGAGGCCAACCGCCAGCCTCCACGACCTCGCACCATCATGATCTTCTGCATGCCGCATTGTTCCGTCAAATCGAACAGTTGCCGAGGCAACATGGGGAAGCGGAGTCGCCCACGTCCCATCAATCACCACACGTCATCAAGGCCGCAGGCGGTTAGGGATCGTGGTGCTCCGCACTTGCCCTTTGGCTTCATCTGGAACCCAAGTCCACGCGTGCCTTGGGCCCGTGGGCTACTGTCGGCGTTCTGGATATATATGAGGGTATCCAGCCCTGCCTGCCCACAGCCTACCACGTGGCTCCATCAACGGCTAGTACGGCCTAGCTTCAACATCAACAGCTCAAGACCCTTGCGAGGCGCAAGCCTCGCAAGGCGGGCGACGCCAAGACCCCTGAGGGGATCAGCCTCCTTAGGCTGGCTCCCGAGGGGTGGAAAGTTCTATGCAAGGTATACGTCACGAGGCTCAGTTGACATGAGCCATGACGACCAAGGCCAGGCGGGCGCTAGGCGGGCGCATAGTGTAGGTTTCCTCTTTGGTCCAAAGGAGGCAAGCCACAGGCGCGGAGTCCCGAGGAATCAGCCAAAGGTATCCATTCCGATGCAACGAGACCAAGACCGCCAGGATCGCAGGACAAAGGTCATCGACAAGCCCACCGCCGCGTCATGACTAGAGGCTTTTCGCAGGGAAGACTACTTTTGATAGGATAAGTTGTACTACATGTCCCCTTTCAAATCCGGCCGTTGTGGGATCACTTCCCTCCAACATTTGGGAAGAGTACCAAGGCCACTATAAATAGTACTTAGCCACCACCATAGAGGGGCATTTGATCTGGTTCACATCCCCTCAGCTCTATCGAGCTCAAGAACACCTCACCTCCTGAGGCTAGTTCATCCACTGTACTAGTTCATCCTCAGCCCTCCGAGGCAATCCACCAAAACGCTGGAGTAGGGTATTACACCGCAAGGCGGCCCGAACCATGATAAACTGTTGTGTCTCTTTGTCTCATCGATCTTTTCGCGCTAGGCTTAGGAGGATCGCGAGTAGGCAAGCTGGGTAGGTTGAGATCTCCGCACGCACCCAGAGTTCGAACCTCTCAAGGGTTTGCGGAACCAGTAATCCGACAACCGTATCTCGTACCACTCCCTCCGTCTAGGTGTAATAAGTCACGTTAGAAGGTGCAGCGGGACCAAGGTGCAAGCAGATTGGAGGAGAAGGAGAAACTTGACCAGTCCTTCCTCCAATCAAAGCCCTGATTTTTTTCTCTAACCGCAACAATTAATCCCAACAACTAAGAGATGCCGTTTTAGCTACCATGCAGGGCCACGTATTAACTCGCATGCAAGCCGACTTTGATTTCTTGACTAATCAACGCGTAGTTGCGCTCCATGCATTGGGTTTCTAGGGGAGATAACAAGGCAGAGTAAGGAGCGTTTGGTTACATTGCTTAGGCTGGTCATAGTGGTGAGGAACTTGGACTAGTAACATGCATATGTTACTAGTCTATGTTACTACTACATGAAGTTTGCCATCGGAAGCGAGCCGATCTGGCTCTCCTGAGCTAGCAAGGTTTTTCTAGCCAACCCAAGCTAGCTAGCCCACAAAAGCTAACATATTTTAACAGTTCCAAAGGCCTAACCTTGCCGGGCTAGGTTATAAGCTGTTCCTGCTAAGGATCCAAACGCTCCCTAAGTAACAACGTTCGCTGGCAACGATGCCAGGAGGGGATTGAGATGCGAAGTTAATGGACGATGCCTAAAATTTTTGGGAATATCTGATTTCCGTAAGATGACTTAACACCTAGACGGAGGGAGTACTATTCCTCAGTCCAGGTTTGATGGAATATGCGTCACCTCTTCTCTTCTTATACGTACTCCATTTGTATCTCACTTCCTTTGGCTTCTCACTCGAACGACAAGTACCGACGTAACCCAAGTTGCCAAGGGATGGTCCCGCACGGTGCTCTAGTTTGGACCAACACTTAGACAAGCATTGCCCCGAGGGGCTAAAATAAAGATGACCCTCAGGTTAATTACTCCCAAGGGAAAGGTATAGGTGGTAGGCAAATGGTAAAACCAATGTTGGGCCTTGCTGGAGGAGTTTTATTCAAGGCGAACTGTCAAGGGGGTCCCATAAATCACCCAACCGTGCTAGGGACGCAAAATCCAGGAACATAATACCGATATGACAGAAACTAGGGCGGCAAGAGTGGAACAAAACACCAGGCATAAGGCCGAGCCTTCCACCCTTTACCAAGTATATAGATACATTAATAATATAAGAGATATTGTGATATCCCAACATAATCCTGTCCACCATGGAGCAATCTTCAACTTCACCTGCAGCTAGCAACGCTATAAGAGGGGCTGAGCAAAGCGGTAACATAGCCAAGCAACGGTTTGCTAGGAAGGGTGAAAAAGGTTAGAGGCTGACATGGCAAATTGGGAGGCTTGAGGAACAAGTGATAGGAAGCGCAGCATAGCGATAGAATGAAGCAACTAGCATAGCAATGATAGTAGTGAGATCCAGGGTAGCGGTCATCTTGCCTGAAATCCCGCTAGGAAGAAGAACGAGTCCATGAAGAAGATGAAGCCACGAAGACGAACCAAGTGTAGACGAACGAATCCTCACGATCGCAACAAAACGGGAACTATCAAGAAGAAGCACATAACATGGTAAACACACCACACATAAACATGACATGATGCACACTCAAGTATGATGCATGAGAAAGCTAGATGAGGCTATTCATGGCAAGAGATGATGCAAACAAGAACAACACATCAAGGCAAGTTTAAATGAGGCCGGAAACAACAAATAACAAATCTCGTAAGTCCTCATATGCAAATTTAGCAGTTCGTCCAGATCTGAATAAACCTTATGTTCAAGTGTTAAACAGCAAGTTACGATGCACCAAGATGATCTACACGAGATTCTAGTCAAGTTACATATAAAGTTCATTTAATTCGGGGCTACGGCCTAGAAGATCTGAGCAAAACAAGTTAAACATGGCATTAATGCAAAATGCATACAAACATCAAGCAAACACCTCAAAACAAGGATGCAACATGATAATATGAGACTTCATGAAAAATCAAGCAAGTTACAGACAGAGCACACTCAAAAGGGAGCAACGGTTCAACACATACACTCTATACAAGTTTAAAGGACAAGTTGTCCAAAACAACAACTAGGCATCTAGCAAGCATCAAAACAATATGCTACAGCATCTCAACATAAGAAAAAAAGGCATGCGCATGAAGTACATGTAAAGCATGACAAAACATGAACACTGAGCTATCTCCAGAAAACACTATAACATGCTCAAAAGGACATGGCAAGATTGCAAATAATAACAGTTTACAGACTTGACAGAAATAACATCAGGTTGCAATGTCTAGAGCTATCAAACAACATGCTATAGGAACTTTACATGGAAAACAAAGACATGGCATGGTAATACTAAAGACAAAGAACAAAACTTCATTATTGAACTAATTCCAAAGATCAACAAAAAATATGGTAGCATCCTTGCAAACATGGCAAATGATATGACAGATTCAGACATGGCAGGAACAACAATAAGTAGGCATGTTGGTGAGCTTTTACCACTCACCACAGAGTAATACATGGGATGGCAATGTGACCAACAGTAATATGGAATATTTATGAAGCTAAACATGGCAAGAGAAATTTCATAGGGTGCATGGATCACTAGCAAAACACATAGCAAAACTGAACCTAATGTTAACAGGCTGACATCAACATTATTTAGCAAGTTTGGAGCAAGATAACAAGAAGCTACAGCAGGCTATAAATACAACCAGGGGCATTGATGCATAGGGCATAACATGTATAACAAAACATCCTTAGTGAACATCTCCAGATCATGCATAGAATGACTTGTAGCAGCAGGTTTACATAGCATCATGATATAGCATATTCAGACTAACAGAACAGTAACAGCAAATACCCTACTTCACGAGCTTGATTCACTCACTACAAGACTCACAAAAATACATGGATTTCACCTTCGTGAATATGGAATGATGTAGCTCACAACTCATGTAGACATCAAACTCATAGGATGGACACACAAAATGCAATGAAAAAGACAAAATAGCAAGTTATAACAGTTTCAGCAGGTTAACATCATATAGCACTCTTGCAACGATGATTAGGGCATCAAGATGACCTCAAATGAACATTCTTAAATGGAACAAAATTAAGAGTATCTCATGATGAACATTTTGATATATTACACGCACAAAACGAAGCATTACACACGGAGTTACAGCAGGTCAAATGTAGCACCAGAATGCAAGAATTTCAGGACTTAGCAGAAAATCACCTCCGCGAAAACGGGTTCCACGTCGCTGGAGGAAGAAGTAGGCCATGGCAGCGGCAGTTCGACATGGGGGCGAGGGGACGGCCCGATCCGGCGGGGCCCGACCGGATTCCGACGGAGTTGGCCATAGCGGATCCATTTTTGGCAGAGAGGAGGCTTGGGACGGCACGAGCGCGAAGATCCAGGGCAGCCATGGTGCTCCTGCGAGATACAAGGGAGAGAGAGAGCTCATGGGTGAGAGGAAGAACGGGGCAAAGGGAGGAGGAGAAGAGGAGGCAGCGGGGACGCGAGGGAGAGGAGCTGGGGTGATGTGTCGCCTCCTGGTTGGGCGCAGGAGGCGGCGGTGCTGAGGTGGCGGATTCGGATTGGCCGGACGACGTGGAGGCTGGACATGTCCGGCGCGGATGGACATATCCGGCGGCGCGAGGAGGAAGATGACTAGGGTTTCGTCTGCGTGAAAATTTGGGGAGGCACCTATATATAGGTAGAGGGAGCTAGGAGTGTCCAAATGAAGAGCGGTTTTCGCCCACATGATCGTGATCGAACGACCGAGAGCATGGAGGGGGTTTGGATGGGTTATTGGACCACTTTGGAGGGGTGTTGGGCTGCAACAAAAGATGCTTTTATGGCTACCCAGTTAACCATTGGAGTATTAAACGGACCCCAAATGGCACGAAATTTGACAGGCGGTCTACCGGTGGTGTACCAATGCCGCTTGATAAACATTGGTCCATTCCGAGAATGTTTAACACCCACTCACGAAAAGAGACAAGAAGGGGACGCCGGAGGACATAGGATTGTCAGATTGCAAAACAGATAACGGGGAAAATGCTCGGATGCAAGAGACGAACATGTATGCTAAATGAGATGCACATGATGACATGATAAAATGCAACACGCAAGCAAATTACATGGCAAGGACGGCGAATAACTAGCAGACACCTGGCGCATCGAATCCGGGGCATTACAACTCTCCTCCACTAAAAAGAGATCTCCTCCCGAGATCTTAGGACCGAGACGGAAGAGAAAGAGGAAGAGGGATGAGGTGAAACAAGAACTCAAGAGAATAAGCAAAGAATCGAGAGCACTCGAGAAGAAGAGAGGAACGACGAGAATGACGAGAATCAAAAGCTCACGGAATCAGATAGACTATGAAACCACTCCGGTTAGAACGAGATAAGAAACGAATAAGACTGAAAGGATTTAGGCACCACTCCGGCTGAAAATGGAAGGATTAGAACATGAACTTCACCCAATGAGATGGCACTTGACGAGAAGGACAATGCAATGCCTCCGGAAGAATTGAAATAGTGGAATGAAAAGAACTTAGAAGGAAGGATTGAACGGAGTTGTTGAGAAAATCAACAACGAAAAGAATAGGCTTGTTGTGGAATCATAGATAACATCTCAAAATTATGAGGTGATCTCCGACCACAAGCGGAAAAAAATTAAATAGCTGAGAAGAATGAAGAAATGCAAAACTCCTCTTAAAAAGAATACGGAGAATTGATTGCACCTCGAGAAGCAAGAAGAAGGATACTTGAGCTCCTTCGATTAGAATCTTGATGACCTCTTTGAAGAATGAATTAAATCCTGACGATCCACCATGAAGAACTCCGGTGACAAAAGGATGATGAGATAGAAATGAAGGATGAAAGAATAAGATGAGCCTTGCGGTGATTTAGATGGAGGTTCCGACGAAATGGTCAAGGAAATTTGAACTCCGGAAAAGAAAAGATGAAAACACTTGGAACTAGAATTTATTCCTCACGAACAAACTCTGAAGGAAGGTGTTACTCACTTGGATGAAATAAGAATAAGATTTATTGTATGCTTATCCTTCCTCAAATTAAATTGATGACAAGCAATGGATTTTTGCATACTACTTATTCTTCTTGAAAAGGATTGAGAAGTGACATATCGCAAACTTGAGAAGGTCTTCATGAACCACCAGTAGGATTGAAAAGAATGAATGAATTAAAATGATAATCAAGGAACAAGAATCTTGAAAGAACCACCGTAAGAATTCAAAAAAAGACTGATGAAAGAGAATGAATCACCGGGAAGAATTAGAAAGGCACGAAGATACTTGAAGGAATTTGATACCACGGAATGAACAGGTCTCTAACCGATTACATATTACTTGAACAAAGCACCGGAAGAATATTGAGACGAACGAAGGGCACGGATATGGAATAGTTGAAGAACGAATTTGAAAACTTAGAACGAAGAAATATTCCAAAAAGATGGCCTCCGGATAATCGAGAGAGAACGCAACTCCTGAAATACCCTGGATGGATGAAAAGAATTGCACGACTAAGACAATTTGATAGGGTAAAAACGAGCTAGCACCGTGAATCTTCAGGAGAATGGACAAGATCTAGGGAAAACTCAACTTCGGTCTTCAAATGTTGAGAATGATGACGAGAAACACCATGCAGAATTTGTTGAAACACTCCAGAAGAATGAAAAGAAAATAGATTGACCCGAACATGAAATAATTAACAAACGATCTTAGCAACGGCATATGACTGATGGAATCCATACTTACGTCATACTTTGAAAGGAATTTTTAGAATGGCCCCGAGGAAATTAGAAGAGTCAGGTAAGATCCTGGGAAAAGACATGTGGGTTAGGGCCCACTGAAGAGAAAAATACCGTTGGAAAGGGATGTTGAACAGATAGATGATGCACCGGAACAATTGAAATATTTGAATGAGGAGACTGTTGGGGAACGTAGCAGAAATTCAAAATTTTCCTACGTGCAACAAGATCTATCTATGGAGAAACCAGCAATGAGGGGAAGGAGAGTGCATCTACATACCCTTGTAGATCGCTAAGCGGAAGCGTTCAAGAGAACGGGGTTGAAGGAGTCGTACTCGTCGTGATCCAAATCACCGAAGATCCTAGTGCTGAAAGGATGGCACCTCCGCGTTCAACACACGTACAGCCTGGTGACGTCTCCCATGCCTTTATCCAGCAAGGAGAGAGGGAGAGGTTGAGGAAGACTCCGTCCAGCAGCAGCACAACGGCGTGGTGGTGGTGGAGGAGCGTGGCAATCCTGCAGGGCTTCGCCAAGCACCGCGGGAGAGGAGGAGAACTTGGGAGAGGGGAAGGGCTGCGCCAGAACTTGGGTGTGGCTGCCCTCCCACCCCCCACATATAGATAGGGGCAAGGGAGAGGGGGGCCGGCCCCGTCAGATCCAATCTGAGGAGGGGGCGGCGGCCAGGGGGGTTGCCTTGCCCCCCAAGGCAAGGGGGTACCCCCCTTTAGGGTTTCCCCCAAGCCCTAGGCGCCTTGGGCCTTGGTGGGGAGGCGCACCAGCCCACCTGGGGCTGGTCCCCTCCCTCACTTGGTCCATGGAGCCCTCTGGGGCCGGTGGCCCCACTTGGTGGACCCCCGGGACCCTCCCGGTGGTCCCAGTACATTACCGATACCACCCGGAACTTTTCCGGTGACCAAAACAGGACTTCCCATATATAAATCTTTACCTCCGGACCATTCCGGAACTCCTCGTGACGTCCGGGATCTCATCTGGGACTCCGAAAAACATTCGGTAACCACATACAAACTTCCTTTATAACCCTAGCGTCATCGAACCTTAAGTGTGTAGACCCTACGGGTTCGGGAATCATGCAGACATGACCGAGACGTTCTCCGGTCAATAACAAACAGCGGGATCTGGATACCCATGTTGGCTCCCACATGTTCCACGATGATCTCATCAGATGAACGACGATATCAAGGACTCAATCGATCATGTATACAATTCCCTTTGTCTAGCGGTATTGTACTTGCCCGAGATTCGATCGTCGGTACGCCGATACCTTGTTCAATCTCGTTACCGGCAAGTCTCTTTACTCGTTTCGTAATACATCATCCCGTGATCAACCCCTTGGTCACATTGTGCACATTATGATGATGTCCTACCGAGTGGGCCCAGAGATACCTCTCCGTTACACGGAGTGACAAATCCCAGTCTCGATTCGTGCCAACCCAACAGACACTTTCGGAGATACCTGTAGTGCACCTTTATAGCCACCCAGTTACGTTGTGACATTTGATACACCCAAAGCATTCCTACGGTATCTGGGAGTTGCACAATCTCATGGTCTAAGGAAATGATACTTGACATTAGAAAAGCTTTAGCATACGAACTACGATCTTTGTGCTAGGCTTAGGATTGGGTCTTGTCCATCACATCATTCTCCTAATGATGTGATCCCGTTATCAACGACATCCAATGTCCATGGTCAGGAAATCGTGACCATATGTTGATCAACGAGCTAGTCAACTAGAGGCTTACTAGGGACATGGTGTTGTCTATGTACCCACACATGTATCTGAGTTTCCTATCAATAAAATTATAGCATGGATAATAAACGATTATCATGAAAAAGGAAATATAATAATAATAACTAATTTATTATTGCGTCTAGGGCATATTTCCAACAGTCTCCCACTTGCACTAGAGTCAATAATCTAGTTCACATCGCCATGTGATTAACACTGATAGGTCACATTGCCATGTGACCAACATCCAAAGAGTTTACTAGTGTCTAAACTAGTTCACATCACCATGTGATTAAGTCTCAATGAGTTCTGGGGTTTGATCATGTTTTGCTTGTGAGAGAGGTATTAGTCAACGGGTCTGCAACATTCAGATCTGTATGTACTTCGCAATTCTCTATGTCATATTGTAAATGATGCTTCCACGCTCCACTTGAAGCTATTCCAAATGGTTGCTCCACTATACGTATCCGGTTTGCTACTCAGAGTCACTCGGATAGGTGTTAAAGCCTGCATCGACGTAACCCTTTACGCCGAACTCTTTATCACCTCCATAATCGAGAAACATGTCCTTATTTACTCCAAGGACAATTTTGATCGCTGTCCAATGATCCATTCCTGGATCATTCTTGTACCCCTTGACTAACTCATGGCAAGGCACACTTCCGGTGCGGGACACAGCATAGCATACTATAGAGCCTACGTCTGAAGCATAGGGGACGACCTTCGTCCTTTCTCTTTCTTCTGCCGTGGTCGAGCTTTAACTCTTAACTTCATACCTTACAACTCAGGCAAGAACTCCCTTCTTTGATTGATCCATCTTGAACACCTTCAAGATCATGTCAAGGTATGTGCTCATTTGAAAGTACCATTTAGAGTTTCTTTGATCTATCCTCATAGATCTTGATGCTCAATGTTTTGACATCCTATATGCAAGATTCTCTATTGAAAAAAACTTTTTCAAATAACCCCATATGCTTTTCCAGAAATTCTACATCATTTCTGATCAACAATATGTCAACAACATATACTCATCAGAAATTCTATAGCGCTCCCACTCACTTCTTTGGAAATACTAGTTTCTCATAAACTTTGTATAGACCCAAAATCTTTGATCATATCATCAAAGTGTACATTCCAACTCCGAGATGCTTACTCCAGTCCTTAGAAGTATTGCTGGAGCTTTGCATACTTGTTAGCGTCTTTCAGGATTGCCAAAAACCTTCTGGTTGTATCACATACAACCTTTCCTCAAGAAAACTGTCAAGGAAACAATGTTTTGACATCCTATATGCAAGATTTCATAAATAATGCAGTAACTACTAATCCAATTCCAATAGACTCCTAGCATCGCTACGAGTGAGAAAGCCTCACCGTAGTCAACTCCTTGAACTTGTCGGAAAACATCTTTCACGACAAGTCGAGCTTTCTTAATGGTGATACTTACCATCATTGTTTGTCTTCCTTTTAAAATCCATCTTTACCCAACAGGCTTACGACCATCAAGTATTTCTTCCAAAGTCATGGATCCTCTCTCGGATTTTATGGCCCCGAGCCATTCGTCGGAATCCGGGCCCACCATCGCTTCTCCATAGCTCATAGGTTCATTGTTGTCTAGCAACATGACCTCTAAGACAGGATTGCGTACCACTCTGAAGTAGTACGCGTCCTTGTCGACCTACGAGGTTCGGTAGTGACTTGATCCGAAGCATCATGATCACTATCATCAACTTCCGCTTCAATTGGTGTAGGTGCCACATGAACAACTTCCTGTGCCCTGCTACACACTGGTTGAAGTGATGGTTCAATAACCTCATCAAGTCTCCACCATCCTCCCACTCAATTCTTTCGAGAGAAACTTTTCCTCGAGAAAGGACCCGATTCAAGAAACAATCCCTATTGCTTTCGGATCTGAATTAGGAGGTATACGCAACTGTTTGGGTGTCCTATGAAGATGCATTTAATCCACTTTGGGTTCGAGCTAATCAACCTGAAACTTTTTCACATAAGCGTCGCAGCCCCAAACTTTTAAGAAACGACAACTTAGGTTTCTCCAAACCATAGTTCAAACGGTGTCGTCTCAACGGAATTACGTGGTGCCCTATTAAAGTGAGTGCGGTTGTCTCTAATGCCTAACCCATGAACGATAGTGGTAATTCGATAAGAGACATCATGGTACGCACCATATCCAATAGGGTGCAACTATGATGTTCGGACACACCATCACACTATGGTGTTCCAGGCGGTCTTAATTGTGAAACAATTTCCACAATGTCTTAATTCCGTGCCAAAGCTCGTAACTCAGATACTCATCTCTGTGATCATATCATAGACATTTTATCCTCTTGTCACAATGATCTTCAGCTTCACTCTGAAATTACTTGAACTAATTCAGACTTGTGTTTCACCAAGTAAATATACTCAATATCTACTTGAATCATCTGTGAAGTAAGAACATAACGATATTCACTGCATGCCTCAGCACTCATTGGACTTCACACATCAAAATGTGTTACTTCCAACACGTTGCTATCTTGTTCCATCTTACTGAAAACGAGGCTTTTCAGTCCTCTTGCCCATGTGGTATGATTTGCATATCTCAAGTGATCCAAAATCAAGTGAGTCCAAACGATCCATCTGCATGGAGTTTCTTCATGCGTATACACCAATAGACACGGTTCGCATGTCTCAAACTTTTCAAAACGAGTGAGTCCAAAGATCCATCAACATGGAGCTTCTTCATGCGTTTTACACCAATATGACTTACATGGTAGTGCCACAAGTAAGTGGTACTATCATTACTATCTTATATCTTTTGGCATGAAAATGTGTATCACTACGATCGAGATTCAATAAACCATTCTTTTAGGTGTAAGACCATTGAAGGTATTATTCAAATAAATAGAGTAACCATTATTCTCCTTAAATGAAGAAACATAATGCGATAGACATAATCCAATCATGTCTATGCTCAACGCAAACACCAAAAACAATTATTTAGGTTTAACACCAATCTCGATGGTAGAGGGAGCGTGCGATGCTTGATCACATCAACCTTGGAAACACTTCCAACACATATCGTCATCTCACCTTTAGCTAGTCTCCCTTTATTCCATAGCTTTTATTTCGAGTTACCAACACTTAGCAACCGAACCGGTATCTAATACCCTGGTACTACTAGGAGCACTAGTAAAGTACACATTAACATAATGTATATCCAATATACTTCTATCGACCTTGCCAGCCTTCTCATCTACCAAGTATCTAGGGTAATTCTGCTCCAGTGGCTGTTCCCCTTATTACAGAAGCACTTAGTCTCGGGTTTGGGTTCAACCTTGGGTTTCTTCACTAGAGCAGCAGCTGATTTGCCGTTTCATGAAGTATCCCTTATTGCCCTTGCCCTTCTTGAAACTAGTGGTTTCACCAACCATCAACAATTGATGCTCCTTCTTGATTTCTACTTTCGCGGTATCAAACATCGCGAATACCTCAAGGATCATCATATCTATCCCTGATATGTTATAGTTCATCACGAAGCTCTAGCAGCTTGGTGGCAATGACTTTGGAGAAACATCACTATCTCATCTGGAAGATCAACTCCCACTCGATTCAAGTGATTGTTGCACTCAGACAATCTGAGCACAAGCTCAACGATTGAGCTTTTCTCCCTTAGTTTGCAGGCTAAGAAAATCGTCGGAGGTCTTATACCTCTTGACGTGGGCACGAGCCTGAAATCCCAATTTCAGCCCTCGAAACATCTCATATGTTCCGCGATGTTTCGAAAAAGGTCGTTGGTGCCTCAGCTCTAAACGGTTTAACTGAACTATCACGTAGTTATCAAAACGTGTATGTCTGATGTTCACAACATCCACATACGACGTTTGGGGTTCAGCACACTGGGCGGTGCATTAAGGACATAAGCTTTCTATTGTCCGCATAATCGCTACTGTCAACTTTCAACTATATTTTCTCTAGGAACATATCTAAACAGTGGAACTAAAGCGCGAGCTTACAACGTAATTTGCAAAGATCTTTTGACTATGTTTAGGATAATTAAGTTCATCTCATGAACTCCCACTCTGATAGACATCCCTATAGTCATCTAAGTGATTACATGATCCGAGTCAACTAGGCCGTGTCCGATCATCACGTGAGACGGACTAGTCATCATCGGTGAACATCTTCATGTTGATCGTATCCTCCATACGACTCATGCTCGACCTTTCAGTCTCTTGTGATCCGAGGCCATGTTTGTACATGCTAGGCTCGTCAAGTTAACCTAAGTGTTTTGCGTGTGTAAATCTGGCTTACACCCGTTGTATGTGAACATAAGAATCTATCACACCCGATCATCACGTGGTGCTTCGAAACGATGAACTTTCGCAACGGTGCACAGTTAGGGGGAACACTTTCTTGAAATTTTAATGAGGGATCATCTTATTTACTACCATCGTTCTAAGAAAATAAGATGTATAAACATGATAAACATCACATGCAATCAAAAAGTGACATGATATGGCCAATATCATTTTGCTCCTTTTGATCTCCAACTTCGGGGCTCCACGATCATCATCGTTACCGGCATGACACCATGATCTCCATCATCATGATCCCCATCATCGTGTCTTCATGAAGTTGTCTCGCCAACTATTACTTCTACTACTATGGCTACTGGTTAGCAATAAAGTAAAGTAATTACATGGCGTTGTTCAATGACACGCAGGTCATACAATAAATTAAGACAACTCCTATGGCTCCTGCCGGTTGTCATACTCATCTACATGCAAGTCGTGATTCCTATTACAAGAACATGATCAATCTCATACATCACATATCATTCATCACATTCTTTTTGGCCATACCACATCACATAGCATACCCTGCAAAAACAAGTTAGACGTCCTCTAATTGTTGTTTGCATGTTTTACGTGGCTGCTATGGGTTTCTACCAAGAACGTTTCTTACCTACGCAGAAACCATAATGTGATATGTCAATTGCTATTTACCCTTCATAAGGACCCTTTTCATCGAATCCGATCTGACTAAAGTGGGAGAGACTGGCACCCGCTAGCCACCTTATGCAGCAAGTGCATGTCAGTCGGTGGAACCTGTCTCACGTAGTGTACGTGTAAGGTCGGTCCGGGCCGCTTCATCCCACAATACCGTCGAAACAAGATTGGACTAGTAACGGTAAGAATATTGAACAAAATCAACGCCGACAACTACTTTGTGTTCTACTCGTGCAAAGAATCTACGCAATAGACCTAGCTCTGATACCACTGTTGGGGAACGTAGCAGAAATTCAAAATTTCCCTACGTGTCACCAAGATCTATCTATGGAGAAACCAGCAACAAGGGGAAGGAGAGTGCATCTACATACCCTTGTAGATCGCTAAGCGGAAGCGTTCAAGAGAACGGGGTTGAAGGAGTCGTACTCATCGTGATCCAAATCACCGGAGATCCTAGTGCCGAACGGACGGCACCTCCGCGTTCAACACACGTACAGCCCGGTGACATCTCCCATGCCTTGATCCAGCAAGGAGAGAGGGAGAGGTTGAGGAAGACTCCGTCCAGCAGTAGCACAACGGCGTGGTGGTCGTGGAGGAGCGTGGCAATCCTGCAGGGCTTCACCAAGCACCGCGGGAGAGGAGGAGAACTTGGGAGAGGGGAAGGGCTGCACGAGAACTTGGGTGCGGCTGCCCTCCCACCCCCCACATATATATAGGGGCAAGGGAGACGTGGGCCGGCCCCCTCAGATCCAATCTGAGGAGGGGGCGGCGGCCAGGGGGGTTGCCTTGCCCACCAAGGCAAGGGGACGCCCCCTTTAGGGTTTCCCCCAAGCCCTAGGCGCCTTGGGCCTTGGTGGGGGGGGCGCACCAGCCCACCTGGGGCTGGTCCCCTCCCACACTTGGCCCATGCAGCCCTCTGGGGCCGGTGGCCCCACTTGGTGGACCCCAGGGACCCTGCCGGTGGTCCCGGTACATTACCGATACCACCCGGAACTTTTCCGGTGACCAATACAGGACTTCCCATATATAAATCTTTACCTCCGGACCATTCCGGAACTCCTCGTGACGTCCGGGATCTCATCGGGGACTCCGAAAAACATTCGGTAACCACATACAAACTTCCTTTATAACCCTAGCGTCATCGAACCTTAAGTGTGTAGACCCTACGGGTTCGGGAATCATGCAGACATGACCGAGACGTTCTCCGGTCAATAACAAACAGCGGGATCTCGATACCCATGTTGGCTCCCACATGTTCCACGATGATCTCATCGGATGAACGACGATGTCAAGGACTCAATCGATCATGTATACAATTCCCTTTGTCTAGCGGTATTGTACTTGCCCGAGATTCGATCGTCGGTACGCCGATACCTTGTTCAATCTCGTTACCGGCAAGTCTCTTTACTCGTTCCGTAATACATCATCCCATGATCAACCCCTTGGTCACATTGTTCACATTATGATGATGTCCTACCGAGTGGGCCCAGAGATACCTCTACATTACACGGAGTGACAAATCCCAGTCTCGATTCGTGCCATCCCAACAGACACTTTCGGAGATACCTGTAGTGCACCTTTATAGCCACCCAGTTACGTTGTGACGTTTGATACACCCAAAGCATTCCTACGGTATCTGGGAGTTGCACAATCTCATGGTCTAAGGAAATGATACTTGACATTAGAAAAGCTTTAGCATACGAACTACGATCTTTGTGCTAGGCTTAGGATTGGGTCTTGTCCATCACATCATTCTCCTAATGATGTGATCCCGTTATCAACGACATCCAATGTCCATGGTCAGGAAATCGTGACCGTATGTTGATCAACGAGCTAGTCAACTAGAGGCTTACTAGGGACATGGTGTTGTCTATGTACCCACACATGTATCTGAGTTTCCTATCAATAAAATTATAGCATGGATAATAAACGATTATCATGAAAAAGGAAATATAATAATAATAACTAATTTATTATTGCGTCTAGGGCATATTTCCAACAGTCTCCCACTTGCACTAGAGTCAATAATCTAGTTCACATCGCCATGTGATTAACACTGATAGGTCACATTGCCATGTGACCAACATCCAAAGAGTTTACTAGTGTCTAAACTAGTTCACATCACCATGTGATTAAGTCTCAATGAGTTCTGGGGTTTGATCATGTTTTGCTTGTGAGAGAGGTATTAGTCAACGGGTCTGCAACATTCAGATCCGTATGTACTTCGCAATTCTCTATGTCATATTGTAAATGATGCTTCCACGCTCCACTTGAAGCTATTCCAAATGGTTGCTCCACTATACGTATCCGGTTTTCTACTCAGAGTCACTCGGATAGGTGTTAAAGCCTGCATCGACGTAACCCTTTACGCCGAACACTTTATCACCTCCATAATCGAGAAACATGTCCTTATTTACTCCAAGGACAATTTTGACCGCTGTCCAATGATCCATTCCTGGATCATTCATGTACCCCTTGACTGACTCATGGCAAGGCACACTTCCGGTGCGGGAGACAGCATAGCATACTATAGAGCCTACGTCTGAAGCATAGGGGACGACCTTCGTCCTTTCTCTTTCTTCTGCCGTGGTCGAGCTTTAACTCTTAACTTCATACCTTACAACTCAGGCAAGAACTCCCTTCTTTGACTGATCCATCTTGAACACCTTCAAGATCATGTCAAGGTATGTGCTCATTTGAAAGTACCATTTAGCGTTTCTTTGATCTATCCTCATAGATCTTAATGCTCAATGTTCAAGTAGCTTAAACCAGGTTCTCTATTGAATTTTTTTTTTCAAATAACCCCATATGCTTTTCCAGAAATTCTACATCATTTCTGATCAACAATATGTCAACAACATATACTCATCAGAAATTCTATAGAACTCCCACTCACTTCTTTGGAAATACTAGTTTCTCATAAACTTTGTATAGACCCAAAATCTTTGATCATATCATCAAAGCGTACATTCCAACTCCGAGATGCTTACTCCAGTCCTTAGAAGTATTGCTGGAGCTTTGCATACTTGTTAGCGTCTTTCAGGATTGCCAAAAACCTTCTGGTTGTATCACATACAACCTTTCCTCAAGAAAACTGTCAAGGAAACAATGTTTTGACATCCTATATGCAAGATTTCATAAATAATATAGTAACTGCTAATCCAATTCCAACAGACTCTTAGCATCGCTACGAGTGAGAAAGCCTCACCGTAGTCAACTCCTTGAACTTCTCGGAAAACATCTTTAACGACAAGTCGAGCTTTCTTAATGGTGATACTTACCATCATTGTTTGTCTTCCTTTTAAAATCCATCTTTATCCAACGGGCTTACGACCATCAAGTATTTCTTCCAAAGTCATGGATCCTCTCTCGGATTTTATGGCCCCGAGCCATTCGTCGGAATCCGGGCCCACCATCGCTTATCCATAGCTCATAGGTTCATTGTTGTCTAGCAACATGACCTCTAAGACAGGATTGCGTACCACTCTGAAGTAGTACGTGTCCTTGTCGACCTACGAGGTTCGGTAGTGACTTGATCCGAAGCATCATGATCACTATCATCAACTTCCGCTTCAATTGGTGTAGGTGCCACATGAACAACTTCCTGTGCCCTGCTACACACTGGTTGAAGTGATGGTTCAATAACCTCATCAAGTCTCCACCATCCTCCCACTCAATTCTTTCGAGAGAAACTTTTCCTCGAGAAAGGACCCGATTCAAGAAACAATCCCTATTGCTTTCGGATCTGAATTAGGAGGTATACCCAACTGTTTGGGTGTCCTATGAAGATGCATTTTATCCACTCTGGGTTCGAGCTAATCAACCTGAAACTTTTTCACATAAGCGTCGCAGCCCCAAACTTTTAAGAAACGACAACTTAGGTTTCTCCAAACCATAGTTCAAACGGTGTCGTCTCAACGGAATTACGTGGTGCCCTATTAAAGTGAGTGTGGTTGTCTCTAATGCCTAACCCATGAACGATAGTGGTAATTTGATAAGAGACATCATGGTACGCACCATATCCAATAGGGTGCAACTATGATGTTTGGACACACCATCACACTATGGTGTTCCAGGCGGTATTAATTGTGAAACAATTTCCACAATGTCTTAATTCCGTGCCAAAGCTCGTAACTCAGATACTCATCTCTGTGATCATATCATAGACATTTTATCCTCTTGTCACAATGATCTTCAACTTCACTCTGAAATTACTTGAACTAATTCAGACTTGTGTTTCATCAAGTAAATATACTCAATGTCTACTCGAATCATCTGTGAAGTAAGAACATAACGATATTCACTACATGCCTCAGCACTCATTGGACTGCACACATCAAAATGTGTTACTTCCAACACGTTGCTATCTTGTTCCATCTTACTGAATACGAGGCTTTTCAGTCCTCTTGCCCATGTGGTATGATTTGCATATCTCAAGTGATCCAAAATCAAGTGAGTGCAAATGATCCATCTACATGGAGTTTCTTCATGCGTATACACCAATAGACACGGTTCGCATGTCTCAAACTTTTCAAAACGAGTGAGTCCAAAGATCCATCAACATGGAGCTTCTTCATGCGTTTTACACCAATATGACTTACATGGTAGTGCCACAAGTAAGTGGTACTATCATTACTATCTTATATCTTTTGGCATGAAAATGTGTATCACTACGATCGAGATTCAATAAACCATTCTTTTAGGTGTAAGACCATTGAAGGTATTATTCAAATAAATAGAGTAACCATTATTCTCCTTAAATGAAGAAACGTATTGTGATAGACATAATCCAATCATGTCTATGCTCAACGCAAACACCAAAAACAATTATTTAGGTTTAACACCAATCTCGATGGTAGAGGGAGCGTGCGATGCTTGATCACATCAACCTTGGAAACACTTCCAACACATATCGTCATCTCACCTTTAGCTAGTCTCCCTTTATTCCGTAGCTTTTATTTCGAGTTACCAACACTTAGCAACCGAACCGGTATCTAATACCCTGGTACTACTAGGAGCACTAGTAAAGTACACATTAACATAATGTATATCCAATATACTTCTATCGACCTTGCCAGCCTTCTCATCTACCAAGTATCTAGGGTAATTCTGCTCCAGTGGCTGTTCCCCTTATTACAGAAGCACTTAGTCTCGGGTTTGGGTTCAACCTTGGGTTTCTTCACTAGAGCAGCAGCTGATTTGCCGTTTCATGAAGTATCCCTTCTTGCCCTTGCCCTTCTTGAAACTAGTGGTTTCACCAACCATCAACAATTGATGCTCCTTCTTGATTTCTACTTTCGCGGTATCAAACATCGCGAATACCTCAAGGATCATCATATATATCCCTGATATGTTATAGTTCATCACGAAGCTCTAGCAGCTTGGTGGCAATGACTTTGGAGAAACATCACTATCTCATCTGGAAGATCAACTCCCACTCGATTCAAGTGATTGTTGCACTCAGACAATCTGAGCACAAGCTCAATGATTGAGCTTTTCTCCCTTAGTTTGCAGGCTAAGAAAATCGTCGGAGGTCTTATACCTCTTGACGTGGGCACGAGCCTGAAATCCCAATTTCAGCCCTCAAAACATCTCATATGTTCCGCGATGTTTCGAAAAACGTCGTTGGTGCCTCAGCTCTAAATGGTTTAACTGAACTATCACGTTGTTATCAAAACGTGTATGTCTGATGTTCGCAACATCCACATACGACGTTTGGGGTTCAGCACACTGGGCGGTGCATTAAGGACATAAGCTTTCTATTGTCCGCATAATCGCTACTGTCAACTTTCAACTATATTTTCTCTAGGAACATATCTAAACAGTGGAACTAAAGCGCGAGCTTACGACGTAATTTGCAAAGATCTTTTGACTATGTTTAGGATAATTAAGTTAATCTCATGAACTCCCACTCTGATAGACATCCCTCTAGTCATCTAAGTGATTACATGATCCGAGTCAACTAGGCCGTGTCCGATCATCACGTGAGACGGACTAGTCATCATCGGTGAACATCTTCATGTTGATCGTATCCTCCATACGACTCATGCTCGACCTTTCGGTCTCTTGTGATCTGAGGCTATGTTTGTACATGCTAGGCTCGTCAAGTTAACCTAAGTGTTTCGCGTGTGTAAATCTGGCTTACACCCGTTGTATGTGAACATAAGAATCTATCACACCCGATCATCACGTGGTGCTTCGAAACGATGAAATTTCGCAACGGTGCACAGTTAGGGGGAACACTTTCTTGAAATTTTAATGAGGGATCATCTTATTTACTACCATCGTTCTAAGAAAATAAGATGTATAAACATGATAAACATCACATGCAATCAAAAAGTGACATGATACGGCCAATATCGTTTTGCTCCTTTTGATCTCCATCTTCGGGGCTCCACGATCATCATCGTTACCGGCATGACACCATGATCTCCATCATCATGATCCCCATCATCGTGTCTTCATGAAGTTGTCTCGCCAACTATTACTTCTACTACTATGGCTACCGGTTAGCAATAAAGTAAAGTAATTACATGGCGTTGTTCAATGACACGCAGGTCATACAATAAATTAAGACAACTCCTATGGCTCCTGCCGGTTGTCATACTCATCTACATGCAAGTCGTGATTCCTATTACAAGAACATGATCAATCTCATACATCACATATCATTCATCACATTCTTTTTGGCCATATCACATCACATAGCATACCCTGCAAAAACAAGTTAGACGTCCTCTAATTGTTGTTTGCATGTTTTACGTGGCTGCTATGGGTTTCTACCAAGAACGTTTCTTACCTACGCAGAAACCATAATGTGATATGTCAATTGCTATTTACCCTTCATAAGGACCCTTTTCATCGAATCCGATCCGACTAAAGTGGGAGAGACTGGCACCCTCTAGCCACCTTATGCAGCAAGTGCATGTCAGTCGGTGGAACCTGTCTCACGTAGTGTACGTGTAAGGTCGGTCCGGGCCGCTTCATCCCACAATACCATCGAAACAAGATTGGACTAGTAACGGTAAGCATATTGAACAAAATCAACGCCGACAACTACTTTTTGTTCTACTCGTGCAAAGAATCTACGCAATAGACCTAGCTCTGATACCACTGTTGGGGAACGTAGCAGAAATTCAAAATTTCCCTACGTGTCACCAAGATCTATCTATGGAGAAACTAGCAACGAGGGGAAGGAGAGTGCATCTACATACCCTTGTAGATCGCTAAGCGGAAGCGTTCAAGAGAACGGGGTTGAAGGAGTCGTACTCGTCGTGATCCAAATCACCGGAGATCCTAGTGCTGAACGGACGGCACCTCCGCGTTCAACACACGTACAGCCCGGTGACGTCTCCCATGCCTTGATCCAGCAAGGAGAGAGGGAGAGGATGAGGAAGACTCCGTCCAGCAGCAGCACAACGGCGTGGTGGTGGTGGAGGAGCGTGGCAATCCTGCAGGGCTTCACGAAGCACCGCGGGAGAGGAGGAGAACTTGGGAGAGGGGAAGGGCTGCCCGTGAACTTGGGTGCGGCTGCCCTCCCACCCCCCACATATATATAGGGGCAAGGGAGACGGGGGCCGGCCCCCTCAGATCCAATCTGAGGAGGGGGCGGCGGCCAGGGGGGTTGCCTTGCCCACCAAGGCAAGGGGACGCCCCCTTTAGGGTTTCCCCCAAGCCCTAGGTGCCTTGGGCCTTGGTGGGGGGGGGGGGCGCACCAGCCCACCTGGGGCTGGTCCCCTCCCACACTTGGCCCATTCAGCCCTCTGGGGCCGGTGGCCCCACTTGGTGGACCCCCGGGACCCTGCCGGTGGTCCCGGTACATTACCGATAGCACCCGGAATTTTTCCGGTGACCAAAACAGGACTTCCCATATATAAATCTTTACATCCGGACCATTCCGAAACTCCTCGTGACGTCCGGGATCTCATCCGGGACTCCGAAGAACATTCGGTGACCACATACAAACTTCCTTTATAACCCTAGCGTCATCGAACCTTAAGTGTGTAGACCCTACGGGTTCGGGAATCATGCAGACATGACCGAGACATTCTCCGGTCAATAACCAACAACGGGATCTGGATACCCATGTTGGCTCCCACATGTTCCACGATGATCTCATCGGATGAACCACGACGTCAAGGACTCAATCGATCTCGTATAAAATTCCTTTTGTCTAGCGGTATTGTACTTGCCCGAGATTCGATCATCGGTATGCCGATACCTTGTTCAATCTCGTTAGCGGCAAGTCTCTTTACTCGTTCCATAACACATCATCCCGTGATCAACCCCTTGGTCACATTGTGCACATTATGATGATGTCCTACCGAGTGGGCCCAGAGATACCTCTCCGTTACACGGAGTGACAAATCCCAGTATCGATTCGTGCCAACCCAACAGACACTTTCGGAGATACCTGTAGTGCACCTTTATAGCCACCCAGTTACGTTGTGACATTTGATACACCCAAAGCATTCCTACGGTATCCGGGAGTTGCACAATCTCATCGTCTAAGGAAATGATACTTGACATTAGAAAAGCTTTAGCATACGAACTACGATCTTTGTGCTAGGCTTAGGATTGGGTCTTGTCCATAACATCATTCCCCTAATGATGTGATCCCGTTATCAACGACATCCAATGTCCATGGTCAGGAAACCGTGACCATCTGTTGATCAACGATCTAGTCTACTAGAGGCTTACTAGGGACATGGTGTTGTCTATGTACCCACACATGTATCTGAGTTTCCTATCAATACAATTATAGCAAGGATAATAAACGATTATCATGAACAAGGAAAAATAATAATAATAACTAATTTATTATTGCCTCTAGGGAATATTTCCAACAAAGACAACCTCGAATTAATTGGAACACAGACGAATATCCTGAGATGTCTTGAACACTCCGGAAGGATAAACTGGCGAGAGGCGAACGAGCAGGGAAAACACTTGAGCCGAGGAAAAGAATATAATCACTAGCGAAAATTAGAATTGAATCCACCGGAGAAGAATTAGAGATGATGAATGTCAAACGAGGCGAGAATTCACCGGTTGAGATAATTTACGAAAGACTGAAGAGGTTCCGCATGAATGAAATTGATGATCGAAAGAGACTCGGGCTCCGAGGAGAAGAGGGTGGGAGGGCGGGAAAAACAAAGGCAACTTGGAAGGGGGAAACCGATGAATAACTTGAAGAGTATACACCAGTTGAAAACATTGAGGAAAGAAAGCAAAGACTTCACATGAGTAGGATGGATACTCGATTACGGACTCCGACTTCGAGAAGAAGAAGGGTGGGTGGGTGGGAAAAAGAAAACAACTAAGGATTGAACTCAAAGATGAAGAGGGTCGAGTCAACTTGACAAGAAATGCACCGGACGAAAAGAGCTGAGAACCAACGATCGGAAAACCAACTGCATGATCCTAAAGAAAGTTTGAAAGGGAATAGGAGTAATTCAGAAACACCTACGTCAAGATTCCTCACCAGAGCGACAAAGAGGCTGAGGAGTAAAAAGAATTCCTACTCTCCGATATAACTAAACTCCGAAAACGATTTTCTTCTAGACTCGACAACGGCCAACTACGAACAATCAAGGGGGCTCCTATGGTCGGACCTGGCTCTGATACCAACTTGTCACGCCCAAGATGCGACCCTATCCTAAAGGAACTCGAAGGTCCCACCAAGGATAGAAGCGCATCTGGAAGACGCTTTTTCAAGGTGGATATCATTACATCAACATTACATAGTAGATGGGGATACATACAAAAGGCATACAATGCCACATGAATACAACATCACAATACATAAGAGCAACATCCGACTACAGATGAAACACAAACAGAAACTCAAACGACATCCACCCTGCTAGCCCAGGCTGCCGACCTGGAACCTATCCCCTGATCAAAGAAGAAGCAGAAGAAGAACTCCAAAACAAGTAACATCGCTCTCGCGTCATGATCATCACAACCTGCACCTGCAACTGTTGTTTTAGTAATATGTGAGCCACAAGGACTCAGCAATCCCATTACCATGGGTATCAAGACTAGCAAAGCTTAATGGGTAAGGAAGGGGTAAAGTGGTGAGGTTGCAGCAACGACTAAGCATATATGGTGGCTAACATACGCAAATAAGAGCGAGAAGAGAGCAAACGGAACGGTCGTGAAGCTAGCAATGATCAAGAGGTGATCCTGAACTCCTACTTACGTCAAACATAACCCAAAACCATGTTGACTTCCCGGACTCCGCCGAAAAGAGACCATCACGGGTACACACACGGTTGATGCGTTTTAATTCGTATCTGGTGTCAAGTTATCTACAACCGGATATTAACAAATTCCCATCTTCCACATAACCGCGGGCATGGCTCTCGAAAGTTTATACCCTGCAGGGGTGTCCCAACTTAGCCCATCACAAGCTCTCATGGTCAACGAAGGATATTCCTTCTCCCAGGAAGACCCGATCAATCTCGGAATCCCAGTTTACAAGACATTTCGACAATGGTAAAACAAGACCAGCAAAGCCGCCCGATGTGTCAACAATCCCGATAGGTGTCGCACGTATCTCGTTCTCAGGACACACGGATAAGCGAAGCATACATGTACCGACGTAAGGCTCTTTTTACTCCTTATACCTTATGCCCTTCTGATCTGAGTCATCTTATCTTTCCTACGGGGTTAAGGAACTAGGCTTTCTCTTCTTTCTATCAGGATCATGTGTTACTAATCAGTAGACTCATAAGATTGTTGGATTTAAGCCTCAGTTCAGTTTCTAATACACTTGTGTGTTCATAGTTGGTCTCGGAACCTTGTTATTGTGCTTTTGAGTGATTATGCCACCATTTTGCAGGATGTCTCAAATTATTTTGAGCATTTACAGCCGTTATGCTGTCCGAGTCATCCCAGGTTTCTAAACAATCTGATGCATTTGAAAAATCCTTTTCCTCTGGTTTCGATGTTCATTCAGGCCAGGTTAATCACACTAATTGCTGAGTTGAGGTAATCTGTTGTGTCAACATCTTTGTTGGAGCTATTATTATGACCCTAGTTGTCTAGAGTATCACCTAGTAATTTAGCTATGTTTTGTGTTCCCAGTGTGATGATTCTTGCTGTTATTCTTGAAAGCATCCAGTGATGCCAGTTAGTTAGTAGGTATTCTATTTCCGGGTCCTGAACCCGAAACTCACCCTACGCACTTCATGTTGATAGTGTTTGCTCGTTCCTTTAGGATATTAGTAACCTTGCGATAGTCCTCGAGGTCCGTGGTATTTCCTTCTTCCAAATACCATGAACTGCTTATGGCGTAAGTTCCTTGAACCAAGAGATCACAACAAGAGTGCTCTCGATGAGTTCTCCATTCTATATCGTGACTCTGCCAGTTCTACCTTTCTGCATGGGTTATCCGGAAGAAATATGTTGAATTTGACTCGACATACTGACCTATGCATCCACAACTCAGAAAGTTATATGTTCTTTGAGTTGTCCCTCTTTAGTTGTTTTCTGACCCTCGTCTATCAATTGATAGCCAGGAGTATGTGTGCAATCGTGCTCATTGATGCCTATTATTCTTGTGGTCCGTCAAGCCATTCTATTCCGGATGGCTAGGAGAAACAAACTCCGGTACCTCATCCATATCTAGGATTGGGTCAAAATAGTTGTATTCCGCAGATCAAAATGCCAATCCAGCTATTGTTCTGTTCTACCCTGAAGTATTACCCACTTTATGTCAGGAATGCCATGAGGATTGCACCTTCTCTTACGGATTCTTGACGTAGTGATACTTCTCACCATCATTATTCATTCCTCGGTTCCATGTTGTCGCAACCGGAGTGCTGACAAGTGAATCGTGATGTGTGAAATCTATATTCCTAGCAACCATGTTGCATAGTGATTAATGGACAATAATTTCATTCTTAGCGCGTTGATTCTTGAATCATCATTCTAAGATAGATTGTGCTACCTAGTCCTTATTTCCGGTGCACTCCTCGATCAATGAGTTAGGATTGTGCCAGTCCCTCACTCTTGTGATCATATCGTCTTGCCCTGAAAATCAAGGTTGTTCTCAAGCTTAGTAACATATCGATGGTTTGTGATTTTCCGAATATCTTCTCGGAAGTATTACCAGGTTGTCACCTGACCGCTATGTTGAGTTCGTGATCAAGATGGTTTCTTGTAAACCACCCCTTCTCCAAGAATCTGTGTGGGATAACCCTGAGCTAGTTGGTCAAGCTAAACAACAACTTGGAGAGTTGGAAGATAAAAGCTTGTCTGACTTAGTTCATGTTAAGGGATATCTTTCTGTGTGTGTGTGTGTGTGTTGAAGAAAGATGATATCTTCATCAATCGGTCCTTGTGATCAGTTGTTGGACCTATTGTCTTACCCCATCTTTGATTTGAGTATGGGCTATCGTCAAATCAAATCAGAACCAACGATGTTCATAATGTTATCTTACTCGTGGTTGATCCCTCGAGCATACATCATTATATTTTTTTTGGTCTGACCAATGCTACCCCCGTGTTCACATGATGGTGGAAGTCCAGTGATATGGAAATTCCGATGAGTTGCTATCGAGCCCATCAGCAGCATCCTGTCTCCTCCAAGACTCATGTTGAACACCAAGCTAGTATTGGAAACTTTTGTAAGCATTATCTTCATATCCCGTTCATGAAATACATGTTTGGTGTAAGAAGTGACTTTCTCCAAGTTCACGTGCATTAGGTGCAAGTAGCCGCCGTGAATTGAGAAAGATTGTTTTTGCTTTCTCTGGAATCATCCCAAGTCAGTCATGCATGTGCGAAGTATTCCATGGTTTGATAGGCTCGCTACCTCCACTCCATGTGTAATCCCTAGAACACCAAGCCACTGGTTGATTTGTTCAAGGAAAAGAAGTTCTTAAGTGCTAATCCTTAAGGACCAAAGGTACATGCGCAGGACTTCACTCTCCGCAATGATGGTTCCCAACCTGAACTCGGTAGTGTTTTATTGTAAGACTACCATGTGGTCATGCTTGTCTCGGATAACGTGTCCACCTGTTGTAGCAGAACCAGCTCATGTTTTGGGGCTTGCTATTGTAGTTCATTCCCCGAGAATCTCGCAACATAATCTCGTCGATTTGTGTTCCAAACTTTCATTTTTCTTTCTAGACTTGATGAGTCTGGAATATCCTGTCACCAACCGTATCTGAATCTCAGGCAGATGTGATGGTTGGTACTTTTCCAAGATCTGTGATGTAGGCTCTGGCAAGGTTGATGTTTTGGCCGACACACCTAGACGGAAGATCTATTATTGTAGTATCTTGAATGAGCAATTTTCCCATCTTCTCTATAAGGATTGCATGTGACTTTTCTAGAAGTGTTCCTTATAAATCCTTTGTCTTCCGAAGTCCGACCTATACTTGATGGCCACGTTAATGCTTAAAGTATGACTGTGGTATGTAGAACATCAAGGAGAACATTAGAAGTGGAGTGCTAAATGTCTCTCGCTCGATCATCCGGATTTTGATCCCTTGGCCCCGCTAAGGTGAAATCTGAGAAGGTTATCTTCCGTTGCATCTGCATCGTCCATCGCTGTTCATCATGGTAGTTCGTTGTGTTGCCAGGATCCTCGACACGGATGTTGGTAAAACCTTGATGAATACGGAAATGCTCAAGTTCTTAAGAGCATGCTCAAACACTAGGTTATATCTTCGGAATCAGTTGGATTGTGCCTTCCATTTGTCGATTGATCTATAACCATAGTTCCATTCCAAAACTGAGTATGCCATTCCTTCGAATTGCTTCAAACAATCAATTGTGATCTTTTTTCCTCAGGCTGGTATAAAGAGTTTCAATGATCTCTATTTCAAAGGTAATTCTTTTTGCCACTTAAGGGATGACTCCATGAGTCACCTCCTCCGAGATGTCTCGTTATGGTATCATGGCAACTCAACTCCTCGCTACGTTGACAACCGTTCACCACCCTTTTAAGCGTGGAATTGTTGTCTACCTAGTGAACCCTCGTCATTTGTCCCACTCCGTGAGTTAATCCCGAGTTGTTCGACCTTCGAGAAGATCGATCCTTCTAGAGCTTTCTTTCTCCTCTCGTTGTCATGTCGATTGGAGTTCTCGGAGCAAGACATCAAGATAAAGATGGTGATAGAGTCAGCGTCCTTATGAAGTGCAACCTGGATTGTGAAGATCGTGTTAGCTTGTGTCCCTGTGTCTTATTACCCTACGCTTGAATCTCGGGACGAGAATTTTGTTTAGTGGGGGTGAGTTGTCACATCCCAGTTCAGGCCTTGCTTGTCTTTGCTTTAGCTTCCATGCATCATGTTTAAATTCTTTTGAAACTTGAAATGGGGGATGTTCAAACCCTAGCATTAAAAAGGAATCCACTCGGTTCAACTAAAATATTTTTCAGTGAACCCAAATGGCCTTCAAAAATGTTCATCATTTTTGGAAATTCTGGAAATAGCAACCAGAGGTGATGCACATTTTTGCATGACATTTTGGATTGTTGAATTAACACATATTGTATTTTGAATTGGAGCAAATAAATACTATAAATAATTTCTTGCTCCAATAATTCTGATTTTTTGTTGAGGGGCTTTGGAATAATCCTTTTTAGTCCATGTGAAATTTATCAGAAGCAACAAAATTAGTTTGGTTCAAAAACCAAATTAAAACATATGTCAGAAATAGAAAACAGAAATAAGAGAGAGAGAGAGAGAGAGTTACCTGGAGCTTACCTACAGCCGAGAGGCCCTGCTCTGTGCAACCCAGCACTGCAGCTGGCCGGCCCAGGAGCTGGCCCAGCCCACCACCGCTGCCAGTCACCACCAACCTCTCGCCAGAAGGACGAGAGGCGCGTGGCCGCCGCGCGCTGGCACGCGCCTGAGCCACCTCCTGCTTCCGCCGACGCTGGGGGCTGGCTGGAGACGCCACGCAACCCCCCGACCCCCTCTGGCCTGTCCACTCCTCCTCTCCCCTCCTTTATCTCTCTCGCATGCAGCCACCGAACGCCATCGCCGCTGGGCTCGCTGCCACCGCGGCCATCGGCCACCCCACGCCTTGCCTACGCGCCAAGAAGCTCCGCCCCGGTGCCCTCTTCCTCCTCACCGATCCTCAAGACACCGGAAGCCCCTGGACGCCGCCAGCATCGCCGTTTCCCTCGTCGGCCACCAGAGATCGCTGCCGCCCGTAAGTCGCCTCCGACGCTTCCCCGAGCCATCCGACACCGCCAAACGAAGCGCTGTGAGCCATGCCGCTTTTTCCCCTGTTCCCCCTAGCTCGTTCGTTCCCTAGTCGTACCCTCCACCGCACCCGTGAGCTCATCGCCGCCGGCCATGATGCCGCCGTCGTTCTAGCCACCACAGCTCATGCCTGAGCGCGTCAACGCGTTCAGTACCTTCCTAGGAGCACGCAGCTCCCACCAACTCCTCCTCCCGAGCATCCCAACGCCGAGGCTAAACTAACCCGAACTCCAGCCGCCGCCTCGCTCGCCACCGCCGATGCCACAGCTCACCCCAGCTCCTCTCGCTTGCTCCATCAGATGCATGCAAACCACAGCAACCCGTAGCCGCAAACCACGCGTGAAATGGTGCCCTGTAGCGGGAGCACGGTGAACCTCCGCCGTCGGGCTGGTCGTCGCCGGCCAAAGTCCGTCGATGATGACGTGGCCCCATCATTAGCGCTAACCACCGCCAGCTAGATCACCAAAGACGCTGACAGATGGGCCCCAACACCCACTAATTTTGTAATTAGACTAATCCACTAAGCCCACACGTCAGGTTGACTTTGCTGACGTGGTCATTGACCGGACCCACCTGACATTGACCCTGGGCAGCACTGTGCCACTGACCAGTGGTCCCCATTGGTCAGGTTTGACCCGGGGCAGCCCTGTTGACCCTGCTGAGATCAGCATGACGCCATGCTGACGCAATATTCCTTTTCTAGAATTTAGTTTATTTTCTAAATAAATCAGAAAATCCAGAAAAAGGCCTAAACTTCTAAAAATCATAGAAAATCAACCGTAACTCCAAATGAAATAATTTATATATGAAAAATGATCAGAAAAATCCAATCTATCCATATGTACCATTTTCATGCATGTTAGAACAACTAATAGCTGCTGTTTAGCACAAATCATATAAATGGCATTTGAATTTCACATATGGAGTTTGGATTTGAACTTAGGGTTCAAACCAACTTCATTTAACTTTGTTGCTAGCTGCATTAGCTCAACACACCAGCATGTTGCCATGTCATGATCATGCATCATAATGTGCATTGCATTGACTGTGTTTCCTCTATGTTGCCGGTAATTGTTCCCTCTCGATAGATGTGGTTCCGACGATGAGTTCGATGACACCGATGAAGAACTATACTATCTTCAGAAGTGCCAGGCAAGCAAAACCCCCTTGTTTATTATGATACAATCCTACTCTATCGCTCCTACTCTCTTTTACTGCATTAGGACAACACTGATTCATCTGTTACTTGCTGCGGTAGCTAAACCCCTTTATCCTTTGCATGACCTGTCATTGCCACAGTAAATAGATGAAACCCACTAGCATGAGTAGGAGTTGTTTGAGCCCGGTTGTGCCTACTCATTCATGCTTATTTGTCATGCCTGCTACTGCTTAGAGTTGAGTCAGGTTTGATTCATCGGGGATGAATCAGAGGCGTGTGAACATGTCCTACTGTTGAGAGCTAAGTGTGTGAACACGATTTGGTAAAGGTAGCGGTGGGAGGCCATGTAGGAGTACATGGTGGGTTGTCTCATTGCAGCCGTCCTCAGGAACTGAGTTCTGTGTTTGTGATCCATGAACAGTTACTACCACACATTGGGCTCCCGGTGCTCCAAGCTCTCTCGGCTTATTAATCAACTTGATCTCTGTCCAGGAGTTGCAACTAGTTTCTGGTGTTTGTAGGTAGTGTTAGTAGTCTACCAAGTGGCACCCGGTACAGGTGGGCTTGGGAGAGACTAGGCACAGTGGCCCGGTGTACCAAGTGGCACTCGGATGGTGGACTTGGGAACCCTGCACACATCGTTTGGGGCCGTGAGCGACACCCCGGCCGGATCTTCTTCCGGATGGAACCCGAATAGGTAATAAACCTGGACGAGAGACTTGTGTGGTTAGTCAGGTCGTGGCTGGCACCCTCGCTGGGCTTCCGCTTGAAGGTTGTCGAGTACATGTCGTGTAAACGGCGGTAAGTGGTGAGAGCGTGTGTGAAGAAGTACACCCCTGCAGGGTTAACATTATCTATTCGAATAGCCGTGTCCGCGGTAAAGGACTTCTGGGTTGCCTGTACAGTTCATAGACAAGTGAAAGTGGATACTCTAAAATACGCAAGATAAGTGTGAGTGCTATGGATGGCGTTCTCGTAGGGAGACAGGAGCGGATCCATAGTGGTGTATTGATATGGTTAATATGTGGACTCGTGTGCGCCACCTCAAAAGAGTTACTTCCAGTCGTAGTTTAGGATAGCCACCGAGTCAAAGCTGGCTTGCTGCAGTTAAACCCCACCATCCCCTTGTTGATAATGATGCATATGTAGTTAGATCTGATGTAAGTCTTGCTGGGTACATTTGTACTCACGTTGCTTAATTTATGTTTTTGCAGAGAGACTTCAGTCTCGCTAGTAGTTCCACATGGACTTCGACATTTAGCTTGTTACCTCAGCTACGATCTTGTGCCCTCGGAAGGATCTGGTAGATAGTCAGGCTTCTCAGCCTTTTCATTTGTAGATGTCTGTACCCAGACATGTTAAGCTTCCGCATGTGCTTTGACTTGTATGCTCTGAACGTTGGGTCGTGAGACCCATGTTTGTAATATCTCGCTCCTTGGAGCCTATTGAATAAATACTTGAGTTGTAGAGTCATGTTGTGATGCCATGTTGTATTTGCACATATCGAGCATATTGTGTGTATGTTATTGAAATGCTTGGTATGTGTGGGATCTGACTATCTAGTTGTTTATCCTTGGTAGCCTCTCTTACCAGGAAATGTCTCCTAGTGCTTCCACTGAGCCATGGTAGCTTGCTACTGCTCCGGAACACTTAGGCTAGCCGGCATGTGTCCTTCTTCGTTCCTGTGTCTGTCCCTTCGGGGAAATGTCACGCGGTGTCTACCGGAGTCCTGTTAGCCTGCTACAGCCTGGTTTACCAGAGTCCTGCTAGCCCAGCTGCTACAACCCGGATTCCCTCGCTGATGACTGACACGTTCGTTGTTGGGTCATGTATGCCTATCCCTGTAAGTTAGTGCCACTTTGGGTTCATGACTAGCCATGTCAGCCCGGGTTCTTTGTCATATGGATGCTAGTGGCACTATCATATACGTGAGCCAAAATGCGCAAACGGTCCCGGGCCAGGTAAGGTGGCACCCGTGGGAATACCGTGCGTGAGGCTGCAAAGTGATATGATGTGTTACATGCTAGATCGGTGTGACATTGGATCGGGGTCCTGACAAGATGCATTAATAATATAAGAGATATTGTGATATCCCAACATAATCCTGTCCACCATGGAGCAATCTTCAACTTCACCTGCAGCTAGCAATGCTATAAAAGGGGCTGAGCAAAGTGGTAACATAGCCAAGCAACGGTTTGCTAGGAAGGGTTTAAAAGGTTAGAGGCTGACATGGCAAATTGGGAGGCTTGAGGAACAAGTGATAGGAAGCGTAGCATAGCGATAGAACGAAGCAACTAGCATAGAAATGATAGTAGTGAGATCCAGGGTAGCAGTCATCTTGCCTGAAATCCCACTAGGAATAAGAACGAGTCCATGAAGAAGATGAAGCCATGAAGATGAACCAAGTGTAGACGAACGAATCCTCACGATCGCAACGAAACGGGAACTATCGAGAAGAAGCACACAACATGGTAAACACACCACACATAAACATGACATGATGCACACTCAAGTACGATGCATGAGAAAGCTAGATGACGCTACTCATGGCAAGAGATGATGCAAACAAGAACAACACATCAAGGCAAGTTTAAATGAGGCCGGAAACAACATCTAACAAATCCGGTAAGTCCTCATATGCAAATTTAGAAGTTGGTCCAGATCTGAATAAAACTTATGTTCAAGTTGTTAAACAGCAAGTTAAGATGCACCAAGATGATCTACATGAGATTCTAGTCAAGTTACATATAAAGTTCATTTAATTCGGAGCTACGGCCTAAAAGATATGAACAAAACAAGTTAAACATGGCATTGATGCAAAATGCATACAAACATCAAGAAAACACCTCAAAACAAGGATGCAACACGATAATATGAGACTTCATGCAAAATCAAGCAAGTTACATACAGAGCACACTCAAAACGGAGCAACGGTTCAACACATACACTCTATACAAATTTAAAGGACAAGCTGTCCAAAACAGCAACTAGGCATCTAGCAAGCATCAAAACAATATGCTACAGCATCTCAACGTAAGAACAAAAGGCATGGGCATAAAGTACAGGTAAAGAATGACAAAACATGAACATTGAGATATCTCTAGGAAACACTATAACATGCTCAAAAGGACATGGCAAGATTGCAAATAATAACAGTTTACAGACTTGGCAGAAATAACATCAGGTTGCAATGTTTAGAGCTATCAAACAACATGCTATAGGAACTTAACATGGCAAACAAAGACATGGCATACTAATACTAAAGACAAAGAACAGAACTCCCTTACTGAACTAATTCCAAAGATCAACATAAAATATGGTAGCATCCTTTCAAACATGGCAAATGATATGACAGATTCAGACATGGCAGGAACAACAATAAGTAGGCATGTTGGTGAGATTTTACCACTCGCCACAGAGCAATACATGGCATGGCAAGGTGATCAACAGTAATACGGAATATTTATGAAGCTAAACATGGCAAGAGAAATTTCATAGGTTGCATGGATCACTAGCAAAACACATAGCAAAACTGAACTTAATGTTAACAGGCTGACATCAACATTATTTAGCAAGTTTGGAGAAAGATAAGAAGAAGCTACAGCAGGCTATAAATACAACCAGGGGCATTGATGGATAGAGCATGACATGTATAACAAAACATCCTTAGTGAACATCTCCAGATC
Source organism: Triticum dicoccoides (assembly GCF_002162155.2). NCBI lineage: Eukaryota > Viridiplantae > Streptophyta > Magnoliopsida > Poales > Poaceae > Triticum > Triticum dicoccoides. Next base: position 304,707,919 of record NC_041383.1, on the reverse strand, counting down.
ATGCATAGAATGACTTGTAGCAGTAGGTTTAGATAGCATCATGATATAGCATATTCAGGCTAGCAAAACAGTAACAACAAATACCCTACTTCACGAGCTTGATGCACTCACTACAAGACTCACAAAAATACATGGATTGCACCTTTGTGAAGATGTAATGATGTATCTAAAAACTCATCTATACATCAAGCTCATAGGATGCACACACAAAATGCAATGAAAAAGACAAAACAACAAGTTATAACAGTTTCAGCGGGTTAACATCATCTAGCACTCTTGCAACGATGATTAGGGCATCAAGATGAACTCAAATGAACATGGATCAATGGAACAAAGTGAATAGCATCTCATGATGAACATTTTGATATACTACACGCACAAAACGGAACAGTACAAATGGAGTTACAGCAGGTCAAAGGTAGCACCAGAATGCCAGAATTTCCGGACTTGGCAGAAAATCACCTCCGCAAAAACGGGATCCAGGTCGCTGGAGGAAGAAGCAGGCCATGGCAGCGGCAGTTCCGGCGACAAGGGGCCGACGAGACGGCCCGATCCGGCGGGGCCCAACCGGATTTCAATGGAGTTGGCCACAGCGGATCCATTTTTGACAGAAAGGAGGCTTGGGACGGCACGAGCGCGAAGATCTGGGGCAGCCATGGTGCTCCTGCGCGATACAAGGGAGAGAGAGAGAGAGCTCGTGGGTGAGAGGAAGAACGGGGCAAAGGGAGGAGGAGAAGAGGAAGCAGCGGGGACGCGGGGGAGAGGAGCTGGGGCGACGTGTTGCCTCCTGGTTGGGCGCGGGAGGCGGCGGTGCTGAGGTGGCGGGTTCGGATTGGCCGGTGGACATGTCCGGCGGCGCGAGGAGGAAGATGACTACGGTTTCATCTGCGCGAAAATTCGGGGAGGCACCTATATACAGGTAGAGGGAGCTAGGAGTGTCCAAATGAAGAGCGGTTTTCGCCCACACGTTCGTGATCGAACGACCGGGAGCATGGAGAGGGTTTGGATGGGTTATTGGGCCACTTTGGAGGGGTGTTGGGCTGCAACAAAAGAGGCTTTTACGGCTACCCGGTTAACCGTTGGAGTATCAAACGGACTCCAAATGGCACGAAACTTGACAGGCGGTCTACAGGTGGTGTACCAATGCCGCTTGACAAACCTCGGTCCATTCCGAGAATGTTTAACACCCACTCACGAAAAGAGACAAGGGGATGCCGGAGGACATAGGAGTGTCGGATTGCAAAACGGACAATGGGGAAAATGCTCGGATGCAAGAGACGAACACGTATGCAAAATGAGATGCACATGATGACATGATAAAATGCAACATGCAAGAAAATGACATGGCAAGGACGGAGAATAACTGGCAGACACCTGGCACATCGAATCTGGGGCGTTACAGCCCCTCCATCGCCCATGCGCGCTTCCTGCCCGAAACGGTCAGCGCCGCTCCAAAGAATCGGTGCCGCATTCATGCCCGGTCAGAGTGGACTTGACCTCTCACTGGCGCCTGCACTGAAGGGAGAAGCGGATTCAAGAGTGATGGTTGCTTCATCTGTCCAACTTATTGCTGGGTCTATGTGATTTGCCGGCTCATTGGTCCTTATTACTGAGGTGGTAGGACTGCTGGATGTCCCACGCTTTCGGTGAAAGGAGGTACTACTAGATTACAATTTTCTCCATTCTTACAGCGGAGGAGTGCAAGAGGAGTGAAAACACACATGCTTAGTGATTACATGGCCCACCTCACACTATCACCATATTTTCTGGACACCGTGCGATACCTAACTCTTTACATAGTACTAGTATAGTATGTACTGTAATTTATCAGCGAGATAAATTTGTACAATGTTATGAAGCTTCCAGCTTCTGTTTCATGTGTCTTGCATCCAAGGTTGCTTGTTGCAACATTTCATCAAATACAAAGGAGACTAACATGCATGCTATTGCATCTCAATGATTGACAGATCATAGCCAATATGTACTCCCTCCGTTCCAAAATAAGTGTCTCAACTTTATGCAAACTTTAGTACAAAGTTGTACTACTACTAAAGTTGACACTTATTTTGGAACAGAGACAACTAAAGAAAAAAATGATCAATGCAGTACCTAGCCCTTGAACCGTAAACCCTAACCAGGATTTAATTTGCTGGCAAAGTTGGAGCTTCCCAAGAAATGAAGTTTGCAACCCTTTGACCATCGGATCATTTTCTGCAGTTTCACCAAAATTGAGATGAGCATCCCTGTGGCAAAGAAATTGAAGAAGCGTGATTAGAATAAGATTACTAGGAGTAGTTGATGAGACATAAACTCATCACAAATACAGTACGTAGAAGCTAGTAGAGGTATGTGCGGGGCAAAGAAGTAGAGAAATATCCACATTGAGTGATGTGGGCAGCTGGAGCAGTGGTGCAAGCCGGCTGTAAAGGGAATTGTAACTGAGGGATATCGGGACGTAGCTCAATCGAGAGGAGGATGACGGGAGGCAGCAACTGCCCACGTCGGGGCAGTGAGAAAGGGACGAAGGCAACCTCACTGGCTTTGTGAGAGAGAATGGCGGGACCCCTGATTGGGACATGCCGACAGTTGTTTTTTGCCGTCGGCGATGGTGACCACATCTACACTAGGCATCCATCCTTTCCCACGGTGGACGTGATCCACCGGGATGTTAGAGATGTGGACATAGTCGTTTTGTGTGAGAGAGTGTGATGAGAGCAACCCCAGCAAGCAACCGTGTAGGCTCGTCCTGCCTATGTATATAGTGGAGCGGTTTCCTTTTCTCTCCATATGAACCTATTTATATTGCATATGTGCCACTGAAGAAAGAAAAACTTTATTTATAAATGACGCGGCACCTACTACTCGTTCTCCTATAAACCTTGCGCTTGGCATCATCAAAATATTAACCTTGCGATTGGCTCTTCGCCTCTTCGAGAAGTCGAGCCATAATGGTACTGCAGTATATATCATTCTGGATATACGAGACCGAATGAATTGTTGCCCGTCCACCATGTGGGCGGGGATCGAGGGGCGAGGGAGAGTGCGTACTATTACGTCCGTTTCAATATGGACTACATACGGAGCAAAATGAGTGAATCTACACTTTAAAATACGCCTATATACGTCTATATGCAAAATGTATTTTTTACAATGGCCTTGTATAAGTAAATGGAGGGAGTACTAAAGGACATATATTCCGAACAATATGGTAATCTCTCTAACCAAGGTAGGGACAAGGATAATGATGTTGGATGTTCCCTTGGATTACCGTACTACACAGCATATCTCTGATGCAGTTAGCACTTTTGGTCGCTTTCATATCTGGCATCAAGGTGATCCGCGGATGATCATAACTCTGGTTTACGTTTCTTTTCCATGCCCTCAGCAAGTGCCTAGAGATGTTGTCTAATGTGAGTATGCTGATTTTGGAGCTACACGTATTTCTTGGACTGCGCCGATCTATGTTCTCTCTGCGGAATTTGCTGATATTCTGCCGGCGGATGAAGATCCGATGCCGTTCAATGGCAACCCTCACCCGCTGCCTGGAAACATGCCTTTTGATGATGTCAATTTCGTCAAGCTTGAGTTTCCGGAGCTGGGATGGAACGAGGCCCCTCTTGCACACAAAGATGATTAGCAGCATGCTAACCAGCATGATAATGTGGTTATTGAGGATGTTCTTGAGAATGAAGATCATCCTATTTCTTAAGAGTCAGTGTTCGTGCAAAACTCCGGGCCAGTTGAATCTGCTGAGGGATCTGTTAATGATCATCAATGTGCTCTTGGAGCTTATGTGCTGCCTCTCATCCAAGCTCATGTTGTCATTGGCCAAGTTTTGACTGTCTTCAGACTAGTGCTTCCTCCGGTGATGGAATGGACTAGGTCTTTTCAGCGTATGTTGCCTATCTTCGATATGATGCATATTCCTCGAGGGTTACATCTCTCTAGACTTCTCAAGCCGGTTGTCCTATCAAAGCACACTTGGGAATGTTCATTTTCATACTCTGCTATGGGTAGCAAGTTGGTGTTTCAACCTTCCCCTGTTCGCCGGGCCTTGATTGTTCCAAGGAAGCGACTAGTAGCTCGAGCTCTCTGTTTTGATTCTGTGGCTGAGGATAACCCTATAGATGAATCAGCTTTGTCTGCTGTCGAGATGTCTACCTTCAACTTCTCTTCTGCTCTGGTTGGGCGCCAGGCTCGTGCTCGTAAACCAAAGACTGTGATTGTTGAGTCTGAGGTCAGACGCAGTGCCAGGTTATCTGCTTTACGTGATGGTTTCATGCGCTCCTCTCTGGCCAAGCCTGCACCTTTGAAGAAACCAACTGCAAAATCACAGAAGAGGCACAAGGTTCGAACCAATGATGAGCTGCCGCATGCTCCTCCTCCAACTGCAGATCAAGCTACTCTCCCGCCTCCTACTCAAATCAATGTGTTGCAACATGTTGGACTTCATCTTGGCATTGGACCTGAGAAGCTCACCAAGGAGAAGCTTGAGGCTTCTTCATGCAACACCACATCTGCTTCTTCTAGTTCTAATGATAGCTAGATCTTTTCTATGGTGGGGTTTATGGTTAACCCTTGTGAAAACCATTTATCTTGCTTTATGTTTAGGATTTATCCGAACTTTTATGTTGTTACTTGGCTGAACTAGCACTGCCAATATGTGGTAGTCTTTTGTTGTTGCTTTATCTTGGTCTGTAATGAATCAGTACGATTTTAGAGACTGGAAAGTGTTGTGCTAGAATGTTCGTGGACTGAATTCGGATGATAGGCAGCGTGCAGTTCGTCAGAAAATCGATCAAAGTGTCTGTTCAATTGTTTGTCTACAAGAAACCAAATGTGAGGTCATTGATCAGCCCTTTATTCGAAAGTGTTGTCCATGATGCTTTGATCATTTTGTTCATGTGCCATTTTCTAGAGCTTCGGGTGGGCTTTTGGTTGTGTGGAATTCAGCCATGTTTGCTGCTAAACTAATTCAGTGTTCTAGTTTTGGCATTGTTGTGGAGTTCATGTCTACTCATAACTCCCAAATATGGGTGTTGGTCACTCTCTATGGGCCCTGTCAAAACCCAACCAGGGATGTTTTTGTTAATTGGTTGCATGATCTGATTATCCCTGATGATGCTAATTGGCTGTTGTTGGGTGATTTTAATTTCTTGCGCACGATGGACTATAGGAACAAACCTGGTGGTGACACTAATGACATGTTTATTTTCATTGAAGTCATTGGGCATCTTGGTTTAACTGAACTTCCACTTAAGGGCCGGAAATATACATGGTCAAATATGCAAACTGTTCCACTGCTTGAACAGATTGATTGGTTCTTCACAACTCCATCATGGACCTGATCTTATCCTAATACTTTGGTCTTGCCACTAGCCAGAACTGCTTCAGACCATGTGCCATGTGTGGTACAAATTAAACTTCTATCCCTAAGGCCAAAGTCTTTAGATTTGAAAATTGTTGGACTAATTTGCCTTGCTTTCTTTATTGTGTCAGTGAGTCTTGGAACAGGCCAATTCACAGGAAATCTGCTGCTGCTATCATCTCTGCAAAATTTAAAGCTCTTAGACATGCCCTCAAACATTGGCACATTGGCCTTTCTAAGGTGAAGGCTCTGATCTGTAATTGCAATAAGGTAATTCTTTGCTTCGATGGCCTTGAGGAATATAGGCCTTTGTCTGGGCCTGAGGAAACTTTCAGGAAGATTGTTAAGCTCCATCTTGAGGAAATACTCAGATTACAGTTTATCTACTAGAAGCAGAGATGCACCATCAAGAGTATCAAAGTAGGAGAGGAAAATACTAAAATTTTCCATGTTATGGCCACTGAGCAATATAGAAGTAACTCTATTTCAAATATAACTTCTGATACTGGACATGTGACCTCTGGTCATGCAACCATTGCTGGCCTTTTTTGCAAGAATTCAAGCAGAGGATGGGATGTGCTAATAACACTCAAATGGGCTTTTATATGCCCAACTTTATCAAAAAGGTCGAGGGACTTGATGATTTGACTAAGCCTTTTACTCGGCAGGAAATTGACTGTGTTATTAAAGAGATGCCCTCTGATGGAGCTCCTGGACCAGATGGCTTCACTGGCCTCTTTCTCAAAAAGTGTTGGGAGATTATTAAGGATGATTTTCATCTATTGGTCAAGGAGTTTTCTGAAGGACATCTTGATCTGGAGTGTATCAGCAGCTCTCTCATAACTCTGATTCCTAAAAAGCTAGCAACTGAGGGTTTGAATGACTATAGGCCAATTTCTTTGACTAATACATGTTTGAAATTTCTCACTAAACTTCTTGCAAACAGACTGCAAAAAGTGATTCTTTCCTGTATTCACAAAAACCAATATGGGTTTATCAAATCCAGGTCTATTCAGGATTGTTTGGCTTGGTGTTTTGAGTACATTCACCAATGTCAAGCATCAAAGAGACCAATTGTCTTGCTGAAGTTAGATTTTACTAAGGCTTTTGACACTATTGAGCATGATGCCATTCTCAGGATTCTAAGATACAAGGGTTTTAATGATAAATGGATCTCTTGGATGCAAGCCATTCTGTCATCTGGTTCATCTTCTGTACTTAATGGTGTACCTGGACATCATTTTAAATGCAAGAGGGGAGTTAGGCCAGGTGACCCTATGTCTCCTTTACTGTTTGTGCTTGCTGCTGACCTGCTACAGTCTATAGTCAATGATATGTGCAGAAAAGGAATTTTAACCCTCCCAATCCCATCCCATAGTCAGGATTACCCCATTGTGTAGTATGTTGATGATACACTAATTTTGTTACCTGATTCTGATCACCAGCTTCTTGCTCTTAAAAACATGCTTGATGTTTTTGCTACTTCCACTGGGTTGGCTGTGAATTTTGCAAAGTCTCTTATGGTGCCCATGAACATGTCATATGTTGAAGCTAAGAGGTTGGCTTCAATCCTAGGATGCAAATTGGGACTCATGCCTTTCACATATTTGGGTCTCCCCATGGGGACTACCAGGCCCTCCATTCAGGATTTGTTACCCCTTGTGCATAGGATTTAAAGGAGGTTATCTGCCACCTCTTGCTTTCTGAACCAAGGAAGTAGATTGCAGTTGCTTCAGTTTGTTTTAACTTCAATGCCCATATACTTTCTATGCACACTTGTTATCCCTCCTAGAATTCTGAAGCAGATTGAAAGGATTCAGAGACAGTGCCTTTGGAGAGGGAATTCTGATACTCCAAGACAATCCCTGGCAGCTTGGGATTTGGTATGTCTACCAAAAAATAAAGGGGGCCTTGGTGTTCTCAATTTAATGGTGTAGAAGGAGGCCTTACTTATGAATTACTTGCACAAGTTTTATAATCATCAAGACATTCCCTGGGTTAGTCTCATCTGGAATTCATACTATGATAGCTCTGCCCCTCATATTACCAGCCTTTGTGGGTCCTTTTGGTGGCGTGATGTGATTAAATTGGCACATAAATATTGTCAGCTGGCTACTCCAATGTTGGGGGATGGCAGGTCTATTCTCTTTTGGACTGATAATTGGGTGACTGAGCTTAAGGGCTCCTCCATCAGTGAAACATTTCCCAGACTCTTTTCATTTGTTATTGATGGACAACTTTCTGTGTCTGATGTGCTTTCTCAATAACTTCTGTCAACTATACATCTACCTCTGTCTACACAGGCTTTTGCTGAGCTGGAATGCCTACAACAAATGTTAACTTCTTATGATTGCACTACTGATCATGACACATGGATATGGCCTTTTAATAAGGGGTGTTTCAGACCCAAATCCTTTTATGTGCATGAGCATCAACATATTGTGGTTGATCCTATTTCCAATGGATATGGAAATCTTCATGCACCCTGAAAATTAAAATGTTTGGATGGTTGCTGCTGAGGGATCGTTTAAACAACACAGACATGTTGCAGAGGAGGCATTGGAATGTGGAGGATCATTCTTGTGTGCTATGCCCATATATCATTCATGAGGATGTTGCTCACTTGTTTTTCTCATGTAATTTTAGTGTGAGAGTCTGGGATTACTTGCAGATACACTGGGATCCTCAACCTGGGATGACCACCTATAACATGGCTATAAAGGCTAGGAAGGATTTTGGGCATATTTGGATTCTAAGGAATGGCAAGGTTTTCAGGAATGAGAGGCCTTCTTTCAGAGCATGGAGACACAACTTTATTCATGACATAACCTTGCTCTCTCATAGGATAAAATGTAAATACAGGGATAACTTTCTGACCTGGATCTCTAATCTTCCATAGTTAGTTACCCATTTTGGGTTTTAAGTATTTCTGTTTTCCTTTCCTTCTTTTCTTTTGTAATTGACTAGTACATGACTTTTGTTCTCCTCTGTTATTTTAAATAAAGAGTTGTGAGGTAGTTACCTTGCAGTATATAGTAAAAAAAAGGTAGGGACGAGGAGTAAACGGAGGGAGTAGTAAAATTTTCTCCTCGTCCTACAAGCCGCCGCGTGCGTGGGCGAGGGAGCGGCGTAAGGCGTACTAGTAAGCAAGCTTCACCTCATCCTGCAAGCCACCGCGCCCGTCGGCGGGGCAGACAGCGTACTAAGCAAGCTTCTCCTCATTTTGCGAGTTGACGGGACACATCAAAAGTACTCAAGTGTATAGAGCCTTGCCTCTAAGGTAGGCCCCACATGGTTTGCCTTCTTTTTAACTTAACGTGTCAAGTCGCAATTTGTTTGTTCACCCGTGGTAGGCGACCTCCATAAAGTGGACAACCAGTACACGTGTCAAATTACCACCTGGGCTGCCTTTTCATACAGATATGAGCTCCACCGTGTACCCGCGCGGGTGTGGTTGGGAAAGAGACGGGAGTACGTGCGCCGTGCGTGCACCTCTTCTCTTCGTGCATGTCCCCCACCTACGTGTGTGTGTGAGAGAGAGATACAAACCTAGACAGATGGCGTGTGTGTTCATGAGTGTTTTCTGTTTGGGGGCGGTGTGATTTCATGAATGTATTTGTGAGAATATGTGTCGATGACATCTCAAACAAAATCTTGCATGCAATGTGTGTGAAATGGAGGCCTATCCATATCATATATAGAGGGCCGGGCGATCCACGAGAATATAGGGAGGGGTCATAGATATCGATAGAGTCGAAGAGAGGATCAAGTGGGTGGGTGCGAGATCGATGAAGAGAGCCATCGAAATTGTGTGTCTGCAAGTCAAAGATATAGGGTGACTGACCTACCGGTACATCAGAGGGCACATGTCAAGTTTGTGTGTGGTAGGGAGACATGACTAGAGCGCTCGATGTATCAGTGTGTGGGGGGGGGAGGGGAGGCAGATGGCCAAATAGAGAGGTGGAACGACTCGTATATGTGTTGAGAAGGAGAGACCCAGCTATGTCTTGAGGGAGATCGGTCGACATCCATACATAACTAAAGGACGGGAAATAGGATGGGACAAAGAGAGAGAGGAGAGAGAGAGAGGGAGGGAGAGGGGTAGAGTGTTGGATGGGTGATGGAGTTGCTTCTCGAAGATGGCGGAAGAGGCCTACCAGACAAACTGAGGGTATAACTGCAATATTATCAATATGAGTCGGGATGTGTTTCTATGTGTGCCTGTGCGTGATAGATCTGTTGAGATGCATGCATGGACGATGAAGTGGAACCATGTGTTTGGTAAGCAAACCTAACTAGATCGGTAGATCAATTGTTGTTTGTCGGAGGAAGGGAGAGACATAACTAATGAGGTAGATCGATCGACGCATGGGGAAAATGAGTTATAAGGACCTAGCTAGCTATATGTATATCGGGAGATCGGTCGGTGTACATCCATTTGTTAGAGGAAACTAAGGCCCAACGAGATGGATAGACAGACATAATGGAGCTAGGAGATGGTGCGAGAGGCCAAGCTACTAGCTAGATAGGGGGGAGTGTGCGATTGTGAGATGGATGAAAAGAGGGGCGAGAGTTTACACGTGTGTGGGACCGTATGAGAGACATGAGGCATGGACACAGAAAGGAGGAGATGGAAGGTGTGTGTGTATGTTGTAGGCAGACATCGCTGGAAAGATATCGATCGGTGTGTGTCGGAAAGTAGTTGTGGAGACCGTGGGAGAACGACCTAAAGAAAAAAATGAATGTGCGCGATGGATAGAATGCGGAGGGAGGTGGAGGGCGAGGAAGGCGTGTGCATGCACGAGAGAAAGTTAGTGCTAGCTACAAAGGTTAGAGGATTGTGTGGGTGTAAGAGACTAACAAAGATCATAATTTGGTATGAAAGTGGATTCATATATTTGAATAGGAGATCATAGTGTTATAAACATATGCATGCATGAATATAGCGGTGATACGCGTGCTATGGTTTTGCACATGTTATACCGTAATGTGATAATGCATGGCGTTTGCAACTCACAGCAAAATGTCGAACAATCTAAACCATAATATACATCGAACAATCTCACATTTTATTTGAATTTGTGACAATGTGTGGCGTTTGCAGCTTACAACTAAATATCAAACAATTTAAACAATACTATATATCGAACAATCTCACATTTTATTTGAATATGTGGTAATGTGTGGTGTTTGCAACTCACATCAAAATACTTGTAGTCGTAGGGAGCGGGGCACCATACATTATGTGATAAACACATTATACATATGAGACATGGTTTAGATTATGAAGATCTAGCTAGAGCTTGGAATGTATTGTGATTTGAAATCAACATAAAGTGGATTCAAAAAATCGAGTTCGAGTTCATATAGTACACATAGTTCATATCTAACTCGAGAGTAATCATGTGGTGTGCTATGAAGATAATACACAAACGATGGTTTAACTTGCCAATAATGATGATTGTAGATCTTATTAAAATAGAGAAACGAATTCAAATGGTTTGACTTCACAGCAATCATTATTGTAGATCTTATTCGAATAGAGAAATGAATTCAAATTTAGTTCAAATTGAAGCGGTAGTATATAGGTTTGGAATGCACTAAAACCTTCATTTGAGTAGTAGGTTGCATGCATTATACATGTAGCGAAATATTTTAATTGAACATAACATGAATTCAAAGTTTTGAATGACATTTGTAGTGCGAATTGATTTGGTACAGTACACGGGACTAGACTCTCTTGTGTGCTGCGAATTGATTTCTTTTTGTTTTTTCATCAACGGAAGTTCGAATTGATTTGGTATAATACACGTTAGGCTTATCCGAAAATTTCAACCCGCGGCTTGTTACCCTGTAATGTTTAAGATATATCTTTGTCTTGTTGTGCTCCGACAACTCCCTCCATCTTAGCCTGCGCCTTGCTATTCCAAAATTACAACGCGCGCAAAAACTCCCACCTCCTATGAAATCCCGATACGTGAAATGCTCGTGATACCACTGAACCAAAAGAACCTCCTAAAATCGGTGGGGAAACTTTCATAACTTACCCCACATTTTGGACAAGCGCGTCCCTATGCCATGGTTCCCCACTCCCATCCCATCTGCCCACCCATTCGTACACCGAGGCCGCAAAAACCCGCGAAACCCCACACCCTCCTCTGCCGGCCACCCAACCGGAGCCTCTTCCCCGACGACGTCGTCCACAACAACACCCCGGTGTCCCTCATCCACCATACTGGATGAGGATCCGTCATTGATATTGTCGTCCCGCCAGTTCAGCCACCCCGTCCTCCACCTCCAAGGAGCTGCCCCGACATTCCCCTCATCTTTCGCGCCACCTCCATTCCCACACTGCCGTCTTCACCTGCACCACCGGAAGAGCATCATCATCACTGTTTCCTCGGATGAAGCTGCGGCCTAATCGGCACCACCAAAGAGGTTGTACACTAATCACCGCATTTTGTTCTTCATTCGATCTCACGGTGCTGCCGGCGCTGAGTCCCGAGTTGACACGACGCGGGTCAATCCACAGAGGCGTCGCCGGCCACTTCCTCCACGACGTCGCTCCCTCGGCAGTGACGTCCACATCAGTAGGAGCTGCTACTGCTTTAGCTCTCGCTTGCGCGGCTGCTCTGCTCTTGCTCTCGGTCCCCTGCCTTGTCTGCTCTTGCTCTTGCTCTTGCTCTGGCTCGCGCTGCTGCTCTCGCTCTTCCTATTGCTTGTGATGCTGCCCCGATTTAGCTACACTTCAGTCAACTGAATCGACTTTTGGGTTAGTCGATTTTCAGGGGGTGTGGGGCTCGCCGGAGTTAAGGAAGAACCAGCCGTGGCAGCGAAGGGGGCTTGCCGGAGAGGTAACCCATTATCTATCTTAGAGTTCAGGGTGGGGGCGGTGGTCACTGGTGGTGCTGGGTCGGTGGCGTGGGGATCGTCGGAGAAAAATCTCGACACGGGGGGCCCTAGAGGGATGGCCGGGGCGGCGGCGGACCGGCGGTGGGGAGTGGTTTCGGGGCGGGTGGGGCGGCGCACCTGATGATGATATAGACCTAGGGTAGGGTTGCAGGCCTGACCTATATGCCCTACCCAAGGTCACTACCCTAGAAGCAAAGAAGCCCAAGAGACAACAAGGAGTGCCCAGTGAAGGCGTCGAGTGCAATCCACTCGACCAATCAATCACTCGGGTACCCCTCCTTCCTGATGTCACTCGATCATTCAAGAAACCACTCGACGTACTAAAGACCAGGAGTCACTCAGAACTGCAACAGTCGGGCGTTCACTTCGTAGTCTTTAAGATCATTAATAGCACTTATGGATGGCGTTATCAGTAATGCCCCGTCTTTATGTACATTGAACTCCTTGTAATGGGGGATGGCTGGGATCCTGGCGCACTCTATATAAGCCACCCCCTCCTCTGGGACAAGGGTTCGCACCCTCTGTAACACACACTCCCATAATCCAGTCGACCTCCTCAGGGCACCGAGACGTAGGGCTTTTACCTCCTCCGAGAGGGGCCTGAACTCGTAAACACTTGCATGCAATCTCACCGTAGCTAGGACCTTTACTCCTCATTCGTACCACCTACACTTACTGTCAGACTTAGAACCACGACAGTTGGCGCCAATCGTGGGGCAAAGCGTCTTAGCGACTTTCGGCGAGGTTGCATTTTCTTCGATCTTCATCAGCATGGTTTCCTGCGGCGGTTTGGTCATGGGACGTGAGTTCCGACTCGGCGCACTCACTTTCGTCGCCGACGACTCCGTCTGGCTCCAGGAGCCCCCCTCGATGTCGAGGCCCTCCCGATTCGTGGCTCATCGCACTTCCATGCGAGTTCCTGCAGCGTCCTCCTTCAGCAGCCGTCTTCCCTGTACCAGACGGTCATCGCGTCGTTGTCTCACTCTGCTGGACGTCGCCGCAAGCGGTCTGGGCATTCGCGGCTCCAGCGGTGGGTGAGACACGCGGTGGCTCATTAGGCGTTCACCCCCTAAGTCTTGGTGATCGAGCCTGATGTATTTCCCAGCGGATCGGTCGACCTGTCGTCTGATTTCATTGATACCTTTTCCAAGAGAGGGAGTTGTGACCCTGCGGCAGAGGTCCTCATGGTCAACTCCCATCGCGGTCCACCTGGTTTTTGTCGCAGTGGAGACGGAGGTAGATGTGACGGCCCGTCATTCGGCCATGAGGAGTACCGGCCCTAGCCTCTTAGTTCCCAGCAGAGAGAGGAGCTGCATCGCCGCAATGTGGAGGCTCTCTAGACCCCCATCATAGGGGAAACCGCTGAGACCCGGGCCTTGGAGGTAGTGTGCCTAGCCACGCTGGCTGAGCGCACTCGTCTGGAGAATCTCCAACATTCTCTCGACGAGCGTGCTCGTCGACTGATCCCCGAATCCAGTCGACGTCCACAACAATTGTTTCCACTGGAAACTCGGGTATTCCGCTCACCGATCCAGAATCTTGCAGCTGCTGCGCATATCGCAGAGTCCATTCAACCGTCCTGTTTAGAGGCTGGAAGTGGTTTGGAACAGATCAGAGCGCTACTCCGAGCAGCAGGAGACCAGACCTCCGATGTGTCCCTGTCGTGAAACAGAATCCATAGCAGATCAGTAAGAGCAGACACCATTCAGTCGGCACACACTCCTAGGTCACCTATGCGGCCTGGAGGTCGTGATCACTGATACGTCTCCAACATATCTATAATTTTTTATTGTTCCATGCTATTCTATTACCCGTTTTGGATGTTTATGGGCTTCACTTTACACTTTTATATCAGTTTTGGGACTAACCTACTAACCCGAGGCCCGGCCCAAATTGTTGTTTTTTGCCTAATTCAGTGTTTCGAAGAAACGGAATATCAAACGGAGTCCAAACGGAATGAAACCTACGGGAGCGATATTTTTGGAACAAACGCAATCTAGGAGACTTGGAGTGGATGTGAAGAAGCAGCCGAAACAGCCACGAGGGTGCAAGGCACGCCCCCACCCTCGTGGGCCCCTCCTGGCTCCCCTGGCCGAACTCCTTTGCCTATATATATCTACATACCCTGAAAACATCCAGGAGCACCATGAAACCCTATTTCCACAGCCGCAACCTTGTGTATCCACGAGATCCCATCTTCAGGCCTTTTCCGGTGCTCCATCAGAGGGGGAATCGATCATGGAGGGCTTCTACATCATCGCCAAGGCCTCTCCGATGAGTTGTGAGTAGTTTACCACAGACCTTCGGGTCCATAGTTATTAGCTAGATGGCTTCTTCTCTCTTTGGATCTCAATACAAAGTTCTCCTCGATCTTCTTGGAGATCTATTGGATGTAACTCTTTTTGCGGTGTGTTTGTCAAGATCCCATGAATTGTGGGTTTATGATCAAGTTTATCTATGAGTAATATTTGAATCTTCTCTGAATTCTTTTATGTATGATTGGTTATCTTGGCAAGTCTCTTCGAATTATCAGTTTGGTTTGGCCTACTAGATTGATCTTTCTTGCAATGGGAGAAGTGCTTAGCTTTGGGTTCAATCTTGCGGTGTCCTTTCCCAGTGACAGCAGGGGCAGCAAGGCACATATTGTATTGTTGCCATCGAGGATAAAAAGATGGGGCTTATATCATATTGTTTGGGTTTATCCCTCTACATCATGTCATCTTGCCTAATGTGTTACTCTGTTCTTATGAACTTAATACTCTAGATGCATGCTGGATAGCGGTCGATGTGTGGAGTAATAGTAGTAGATGCAGGCAGGAGTCGGTCCACTTGTTGCGAACGTGATGCCTATATACATGATCATCCCTAGATATTCTCATAACTATGCACTTTTCTATCAAGTGCTCGACAGTAATTTGTTCACCCATCGTAATACTTATGCTATCTTGAGAGAAGCAACTAGTGAAACCTGTAGTCCCTAGGTCTATCTTTCATCATATAAGTTTCCGATCTACTTTATTTTGCAATCTTTACTTTCCGATCTATATCATAAAAATACCAAAAATATTTATCTTATCTTATTATCTTTATCAAATCACACTTTCGCAAGTGGCCGTGAAGGGATTGACAACCCCTTTATCGCGTTGGTTGTGAGGTTCTTGTTTGTTTGTGTAGGTACGAGGGACTTGTGATGAGCCTCGTACTAGATTGATACCTTGGTTCTCAAAAACGGAGGGAAATACTTATGCTACTTTGCTGCATCACCCTTTCCTCTTCAAGGAAAAACCAATGCAGTGCTCAAGAGGTAGCAAGAAGGATTGCTAGCGCTGTTGCCGGGGAGGTCTTCGCTGAAGTCAAGACATACCAAGGACCCATCACAAACTCATCTCCCTCGCATTACATTATTTGTCATTTGCCTCTTGTTTTCCTCTCCCCTACTTGACCCTTGCCGTTTTATTCGCCCTATCTTTTCCGTTCGCCTCTCTTTTTTGCTTATCTCTTGTGTGCCTGTTTCCCTTATGGCTTTGCCTAAGAACACTGATCTTCATCTTAGAAGGTTGGAAGAGATTGAAATAAACGTTAGAAGCTTTATGACTTTACGATTTGAGCATAATATTTTGTTTAGAAACGAGCTTAAAGAAGACAAAAGCTTTATGGAGTACATGAATAAAGAACTTGATGATATGTCTAAGGAATTTTATGGTTTGAATTCTCAGATTGCTCGTCTTGAAAAATCAATAGCCCAAATTTCTGATAAGCAAGCCACCTTAGTTAATAAGATGGCTGCCAAACCAGAAGGGTTAGGGGAAAATAATGATGAAGATATAAAATTGATCGATGTTTCTCCGATTAAATCTTTGTTTTGTAATATGAATCTTGAGAATGATGGGACTAGAGATGAGTCGACTTTAGTTAAAAGGCATCCCAATGATTCAGAGTTTTTGGATCTTGATGCTAAATTTGGTAAAAGTGGGATTGGAGAGGTCAAAACTTTACATAGCAATGAACCCACTATTTTGGATTTCAAGGAATTTAATTATGATAATTTTTCTTTAATAGATTGTATTTCCTTGTTGCAATCCGAGCTAAATTCTCCTAATGCTTATAGTCAAAATAAGGCTTTTACTAAACATATCGTTGATGCTTTGATGCAACCTTATGAGGAAAAACTTGAATTAGAAGTTTCTATTCCTAGAAGACTTTATGATGAGTGGGAACCTACTATTAAAATTAAGATTAAATATCATGAATGCTATGCTTTGTGTGATTTGGGTGCTACTGTTTCCACGATTCCAAAAACTTTATGTGATGTGCTAGGTTTCCGTGAATTTGATGATTGCTCTTTGAACTTGCACCTTGCGGATTCCACCATTAAGAAACCTATGGGAAGGATTAATGATGTTCTTATTGTTGCAAATAGGAATTATGTACCCGTAGATTTTATCGTTCTTGATATAGATTGCAATCTTTCCTGTCCTATTATTCTTGGTAGACCTTTCCTTAGAACGATTGGTGCAATTATTGATATGAAGGAAGGGAATATTATATTCCAATTTCCATTAGGGAAAGGCATGGAACACTTTCCTATAAAGAAAATCAAATTACATTATGAATCTATTATGAGAGGCACTTATGAATTGAATACCAAAGATGGCAATACTTGGATATATTCTCGCTTTTATGCCTAGCTAGGGGCATTAAATGATAGCGCTTGTTGGGAGGCAACCCAATTTTATTTTTGTTCCTTGCTTTTTGTTCCTATTTAGTGTTAAATAATTCATATAGTCTATGTTTAGCTGTGGTTTTATGTTTTAATTAGTGTTTGTGCCAAGTAGAACCTATAGGATAACCTACGGTGATAGTTAATTTGATCTTGCTGAAAAACAGAAACTTTTGCACGCACGAGAATAATTTTAGTAAATCAAATAAACGTGATTTTTAGTTCATTCTTTCTGTATTAGATCAGTAGAAAAATTTCCTAGGACTTCCAATTTTTGTAGGATTTTTAGAGTTCCAGAAGTATTCGAAAGTTACAGATTTCTACAGACTATTCTGTTTTTGATAGATTCTGTTTTTCGTGTGTTGTTTGCTTATTTTGATGAATCTATGGCTAGTATCGGGGGCTATGAACCATAGAGAAGTTGGAATAGAGTAGGTTTAACACCAATATAAAGAAATAATCACTTCATTACAGTACCTGATGTGGTGTGTTTTTTCTTTCTTTCACTAACGGAGCTCATGAGATTTCCTGATGAGTTTTGTGTTGTGAAATCTTCAAGTTTTGGGTAAAGATTTGATGCATTATGGAATGAAGAGTGGCAAGAGCCTAAGATTGGGGATGCCCATGGAACCCCAAGATAATTCAAGTACAACCAAAAGCCTAAGCTTGGGGATGCCCCAGAAGGCATCCCCTCTTTCGTCTTCGTCTATCGGTAACTTTACTTGGAGCTATATTTTTTTCACCACATGATATGTATTTTGCTTGGAGCGTCTTGTATGATATGAGTCTTTGCTTTTTAGTTTACCACAGTCATCCTTGAAGTACACACCTTTTGGGAGAGATACTTATGATTCGGAATTTATTAGAATACCCTATGTGCTTCACTTATTTCTTTTGAGCTATGCAATTTTGCTCTAGTGCTTCACTTATATCTTTCTAGAGCACGGCGGTGGCTTTATTTTGTAGAAATTATTGATCTCTCATGCTTCACTTATATTATTTTGAGAGTCTTTTAGAACAGCATGGTATTTGCTATGGTTATAAAATTGGTCCTAGAATGATGGGCATCCAAGTTAGGTATAATAAAAACTATCATAGAAAGTGCATTAAACACTATGATCAATTTGATGCTTGATAATTGTTTTGAGATATAAAGGTGGTAATGTTAGATTCATGCTAGTTGGGTAATTATGAAAGTCATGCTAGTTGGGTAATTATGAAATTGAGAGATACTTTTGTTAAAGTTGGCAAGTCCCATAGCATGCACATATGGTAAAAGTTGTGTAACAAATTTGTTGCATGGGGTGCTCTTTTGATTGCCTTCCTTATGTGTGGAGGTCGGGATCGCACGATGGTTAACTCCTACCAACCCTTCCCCTAGGAGCATGTGTAGTAGTACTTCGCTTCGAGGGCTAGTAAACTTTTGCAATAAGTATATGAGTTCTTTATGACTAACGTGAGTCCATGGATTATACGCACTCTCACCCTTCCACCATTGCCAGCCTCTATTATGCCGCACAACTTTCGCCGGTATCATACACCCACCATTTACCTTCCTTAGAACAGCCACCATACCTACCTATTATGGCATTTCCATATCCATATCGAGATATATTTCCATGCAACTTTCCACCGTTCCATTCATTATGACACGCTCCATCATTATCATATTGCTTTTGAATGATCATGTAGTTGACATCGTATTTGTGGCAAGGCCACCTTCATAATTCTTTCATACATGTCCGTCCTGATTCATTGCATATCCTGGTACACCGCCGGAGGCATTCACATAGAGTCATATTTTTTTCTAAGTATAGAGTTGTAAATCAATAAAAGTGTGATGATCTTCATTATTAGAGCATTGTCCCAAGTGAGAAAAGGATGATGGCGACTGTGATTCCCCCACAAGTAGGGATGAGACATCAGACTTTATAAAAATAAAAGAGGCGAAAGAAGCCCAAATAAAAAAAGAGGCCAAAGAAGCCCACCAAAAAATGAGAGAAAAGAGAGAAGGGACAATGTTACTATCTTTTTTATTTTTTCCACACTTGTGCTTCAAAGTAGCACCATGATCTTCATGATAAAGAGTCTCCTATGTTGTCATTTTCATATACTAGTGGGAATTTTTCATCATAGAACTTGGCTTGTATATTCCAATGATGGGCTTCCTCAAAATGCCCTAGGTCTTCGTGAGCAAGCAAGTTGGATGCACACCCACTTAGTTTCTTTTGTTGAGCTTTCATACATTTATAGCTCTAGTGCAACCATTGCATGGCAATCCCTACTCACTCACATTGATATCAATTATTGGGCATGTCCATAGCCCGTTGATACACCTAGTTGATGTGAGACTATCTTCTCCCTTTTTGTCTTCTTCACAACCACCATCCTATTCCACATATAGTGCTATATCCATGGCTTGCACTCATGTATTGCGTGAGAGTTGAAAAAGTTGAAGCACGTTAAAAAGTATGAACCAATTGCTTGGCTAAAACCGGGGTTGTGCATGATGGGAGTATTTTGTGTGATGAAAATGAAGCATAGCCTAACTATATGATTTTGCAGGGATAAGCTTTCTTTGGCTATGCTATTTCGATAAGACATGATTACTTGTTAGTATGCTTGAAGTATTACTATTTTTATGTTAATATGAACTTTTATCTTGAATCATTTGGATCCAAACAATCATGCCACAATAAACATTGAGAAATATGCTAGGTAGCATTCCACATCAAAAATTCTATTTTTATCATTTACCTACTCGAGGACGAGCAGGAATTAGGCTTGGGGATGCTTGATACGTCTCCAACGTATCTATAATTTTTTATTGTTACATGCTATTATATTACCCGTTTTGGATGTTTATGGGCTTTACTTTACACTTTTATATCATTTTTAGTACTAACCTACTAACCGGAGGCCCAGCCCGAATTGCTGTTTTTTTGGCCTATTTCAGTGTTTCGAAGAAAAGGAACATCAAACGGAGTCCAAACGGAATGAAACCTTCGGGAGCGATCTTTTTGGAACAAACGCAATCCAGGAGACTTGGAGTGGACGTCAAGAAGCAGCCCAGGCGGCCACGAGGGTGCAAGGCGTGCCCTAGGGGGGTGAGCGCGCCCCCACCCTCGTGGGCCCCTCGTGGCTCCCCTGACCGACCTCCTTCGCCTATATATATCTATGTACCCTGAAAACATCCAAGAGCACCACGAAACCCTATTTCCACCGCCGCAACCTTCTGTATCCACGAGATCCCATCTTGGGGCCTTTTTTGGCGCTCTGCCGAAGGGGGTATCGATCACAGAGTGCTTCTACATCATCGCCAAGGCCACTCTGATGAGTTGTGAGTAGTTTACCACAAACTTTTGGGTCCATAGTTATTATCTAGATGGCTTCTTCTCTCTCTTTGAATCTCAATACAAAGTTCTCCTCGATCTTCTTGGAGATCTATCCGATGTAACTCTTTTTGCAGTGTGTTTGTCGAGATCCCATGAATTGTGGGTTTATGATCAAGTTTATCTCTGAGAAATATTTGAATCTCCTCTGAATTCTTTTATGTATGATTGGTTATCTTTGCAAGTCTTTTCGAATTATCAGTTTGGTTTGGCCTACTAGATTGATCTTTCTTGCAATGGGAGAAGTGCTTAGCTTTGGGTTCAATCTTGCGGTGTCCTTTCGCAGTGACAACAGGGGCAGCAAGGCACATATTGTATTTTTCCCATCGAGACTAAAAAGATGGGGTTTATATCATATTGTTTGATTTTATCGCTCTACATCATGTCATCTTTCCTAATGCATTACTCTATTCTTATCAACTTAATACTCTAGATGCATGCTGGATAGCGGTCGATGCGTGGAGTAATAGTAGTAGATGCAGGCAGGAGTCAGTCTACTTGTTGCTGACGTGATGCCTATATACATGATCATGCCTAGATATTCTCATAACTATGCACTTTTCTATCAATTGCTCGACAGTAATTTGTTCACCCACCGTAATACTTATGCTATCTTGAGAGAAGCCACTAGTGAAACCTATGGCCCCGGGTCTATGTTTCATCATATAAGTTTCCGATCTACTTTATTTTGCAATCTTTACTTTCCAATCTATATCATAAAAATACCAAGAATATTTATCTTATCTTATTATCTCTATCAGATCTCACTTTTCGCAAGTGGCCGTGAAGGGATTGACAACCCCTTTATTGCGTTGGTTGCGAGGTTCTTGTTTGTTTGTGTAGGTACGAGGGACTTGTGAGGAGCCTCCTACTGGATTGATACCTTGGTTCAAAAACAGAGGGAAATACTTACGCTACTTTGCTGCATCACCCTTTCCTCTTCAAGGGAAAACCAACGCAGTGCTCAAGAGGTAGCAATCACCGCCAGGATCGGCACCTGGATAGAGCTCATGGAGAATATGATCATGAGTACGCCTGCGGCAACCACCGTCGAGTGCCTTCACCCTTCCTAGGGATAGGTTATACGCACCCCGGCGATATGATGACGGGCGTCCATATGGGAATGACCGCAGAGTTCCAGTCGACCCCAGAGAGCTCGGCTTCGATGCAAGGTCCGTCCTTGTGCAGGGTTTGGTCGACCGGAACAGAGCATACAGTTAAGGGCTAGATCGAGACAGACCCAGTGGAAACAGATTCCATGTTTCCGGCCCAGAGTGTTTGGGAAGAGCCATCAGAGCCGCTGAGATTCCTCATAACTTCAGACTGGTGACTGGCGTCAGTAAGTTCATAGGAGAGTCGAAGCCCGATACTTGGCTTGAAGACTACCGAGTGGCTGTGCACATTGGTGGTGGCAGCGATGAGTGGCCATGAAGCACCTTCCTCTGATGCTTGAAGGTTCTGCCAGGGCTTGGCTGAATCAGTTGGCCCTTGGGAGCATTTTGACTTGGGATGAGTTAGCCCGAGTGTCCACTAGAACGTTTGAGGGCACCTGCAAGAGACATGCTGGTCTACCGGAGTTGCAGCATTGCATGCAGAAACCAAATGAAACCTTGAGAGACTATATCCAGAGATGGATCACTCTGCACCACACAGTGGAGAGTGTGTCAGATCACCAAGCAATCTGTGCCTTCAAGGAAGGCGTTCGCTACAGAGAGCTCAATCTGAAGTTCGGTCGGAATGGATATATGTCTTTGACTCAGATGATGGAGATTGCCATCAAGTACGCTAACGACAAAGAAGAAGACTGAATCTGGAGCGGTAAGCAGAAAGCAGTCGCCTAGGACACCGGAGGAGGAAATTTCGGTGGAAGCAGAAGCGAAAGGCTGAGGCAGCAGGTCCTGCCGAGGCAGCAGTGTTGAATCAAGGAAAGTTCAAAGGGAAACCCAAAGGGCCTTGGATCCCTAAGAAGGTGAAGGACTAGGAAGGAAATGATGCGATGGATTTGCCGTGTCATATTCACACCGTCGGAGTAATTGGCGACGGATACCCCGAAGATGGCGAGACAATAAATCAAGACATCGGGGCTAGCAAAGCCCCCCAGTCCGACTGCCCGGCCGCTCCTACCAGCTCCCCATTCGACTGCTTTGCTCGGCCGGCTGCCGACTGGTTGGCGCAGCCAACTAGCCGGCTGCCGCCTGCGCCAACCAGCCGGCTTCTGCTTGCAGCTCGACCCGACACCGACAAGACGGCCATATTGCAATGTCGTCTACAGTGTACCTGTCACCCTTACACTATTTTATAAAGTGCCCAGGGGACAAGCATGACATGCACCACACCTCTCATGGGCATGGTGCCCCATGCCCACTTGCCACCCACACTACTCACCTAGCTTAGGAAATAAGCTAGCCATGCCTATATAAGCTAGCCATCCATCCATCCAGACACAACACACACGCGCGTGAGCACCCACATGCTCACGGCCATGGGCCATGAGCATGGCCGACCACTAAGAGCATGCCACATACATGCATATATGAAACCAGATGCCTGTGGCACTGCTTTCAGATATAGCTCCAGGAGCACTCTGTACCAGATATACCAGATATACTCAGACATGCAGGAGTGGGGGTATTATCTCTCCGGAGAGCCCCGAACCTGGGTAAACTACCGCATGCTATTCGCATACCCGCTCCCGGGCCTATCAGTAGAAGTCTTGCCCTCACACGAAGCCACCTTGTGGCATATGTCGTCTTACACCTCTGGTGAGAATACCACGACGCACACCAAGAAGGATGAGGAGGGGAACCTGATTCTCCCCAAACATACCACTCGACAATGTCGACTCCTAATCCAAAACTTTTGAGAAAGTAAACCCAGTGATAAGGACAAATAGTCCAAGAAGGAAGAAGAAAATAAGGTTGATGATGATGGTTACCCCAATGTAAATGCCACCTTGGTGATTTTTGTCGATATCAAGAGAAAAAATCAACTGAAGGTCAGTAACAGAGAGGTTAACATGGTTGCTCTAGCAGCACCAAAGTATTTGAAGTGCTCAAACCACCCCCCCCCCATTACATTCGACCAGTCCAACCACCCGGCACGCGTAGCCACCCCTGGACGGCAAGAGTTAGTGGTCGACCCAGTCGTGGGAGGCACCCGACTGACCAAGGTTCTGATGGATGGTGGCAGTGGCCTGAATATTCTGTATGCTGAGGCCCTCAAAGGAATGGGCATTCCGATGTCAAAACTCAGCGAGAGCAACATGCGGTTCCATGGAATCATCCCAAGAAAGAAAGCCGAATCACTCGAACAGATCACTCTTGACGTGGTTTTCGGCGACGAGAAGAATTTCCGCAAGGAAAAGTTGATGTTTGAGGTTGAGGATTTCCAGAGTGCATATCATGCCATTCTGGGCAGACCTGCTTATGCTAGCTTTATGGCTCGATCGTGCTATGTCTCAAGATGCAGATGCTTGGCCCCAGAGGCATAATAACGGTTTCGGTAACCATCAGAGAGCAGAAGATTGTCTTCAAGACAGGGCAAAGATAACAGATGAGCAGATGGCAGCAGTAGAGTTTCAAGAGTACCTGAAGACTACAGATCCGAGTGATTTACTGCATGCTAAGAGGCCTGCCTCAGAGTCCGTATTTCAGTCGGCCGGCAAGACCAAGTCAGTCCATGTTCACCCGACCGACCCCAATGCTGCTCCGACCCATATCTCGACGACACTCGACAGCAAATAGGAAGAAGCACTCATCCAGTTCCTCCGTGAGAACTGGGACATCTTTGCATGGAAGCCATCTGACATGCCAGGTGTACCCAGGGGATTGGCTGAGCACAGTTTCTGAGTCGACCCAAAAGTAAACCCGTTAAGGAGCATCTCCGCCGGTCCGCCACGGTGAAGAGAAAGGCCATTGGGGAGGAGGCGGCTCGGCTCCTGGCTGCTGAGTTCATCCGCGAGATATACCACTCCGAATGGCTTGCCAATGTTGTTATGGTTACCAAGAAAGACAAATCACTCCGAATGTGTATTGACTTCAAGCACATCAATCGGGCCTGCCCGAAAGATCATTTTCCTCTGCCCCGCATCGACCAGATAGTCGACTCAACTGCGGGATGTGAGCGACTGTCCTTCCTGGACGCTTATTCCGGGTACCATCAGATCCGACTGTATGGACCCAATGAGATAAAGACGGCTTTCATCACCCTGTTCGGGTGTTTTTGCTATGTTACTATGCCATTTGGCCTCAAGAATGTTGGTGCCACATTCATGCGCATGATTCAGAAGTGCCTGCTCACTCAAATCAGTCAGAATGTGGAAGCATACATGGATGACATAGTGGTTAAGTCACACAAAGGTTCCGACCTGCTGACTGACCTTGTTGAAACCTTTGCCAACCTAAGAGGGTATGATATCAAGCTCAATCCATCAAAATGCACATTCGGAGTCCCAGGTCGAGCATTTCAGGAAGGAGACCTTGTGCTCCGAGTGGATTAGAAACGATCTCACAAGCTCGCTTCGGCCTGGGAAGGTCCCTTCATCATCACCAAGGTGCTTCACAATCGAGCGTACCACATCTACAATGTAGCCAAGAACAAGGACGAGCCACACGCATGTAACACAGAGCTGCTTCGTCCTTTCTATACCTAAAATCACTCGACCCGACGAGTTGTAATAAAAGCACTTCAGTTTGTTTCCTAAAGACAAGATTTTTACAATACCTTAATGACTGGTTCCTCGTAATCACTTGTGTCCAAATCCCCCAGTGGGTGGCTTATGCGACCACGAAATCGCCTATGTTAAAAACATCATGAGTGGAGAGAAATCCTCCCACTCGGGGGCTTAGTTGCGACCCCGTACTCGCCTAAGTTAAACAACATTCCGAGTGGAGAGCAATCCTCCCACTCGGGGGCTTAGCTGCGACCCCGTACTCGCCTAAGATAAAAAAAATTCCGAGTGGAGAGCAATCCTCCCACTCAGGGGGTTAGCTGTGACCCAGTACCCGCCTAAGTTAAAAAACATCCCGAGTGGAGAGCAATCCTCCCACTCGGGGGCTTAGCTGCGACCCCGAAATCGCCTAACTTAAAAACATTCCGAGTGGAGAGCAATCCTCCCACTC
>NC_041383.1:304660083-304682030 GCF_002162155.2 Triticum dicoccoides | reverse complement strand
TCCCACTCGGGGGCTTAGCTGCGACCTCGAAATCACCTAAGTTAAACACATTCCAAGTGGAGAGCAATCCTCCCACTCAGGAGCTTAGCTGCGACGCCGTACTCGCCTAAGTTAAAAACATTCCGAGTAGAGAGCAATCCTCCCACTCGGGGGCTTAGCTGCGGCCCTTACTCGCCTAAGTTAAATAATTTCCGAGTGGATAGCAATCCTCCCACTCGGAGGCTTAGCTGCGACCCCGTACTCGCCTATGTTAAAAACATTACGAGTGGAGAGTAATCCTCCCACTTGGGAGCTTAGCTGCGACCCCATACTCGCCTAGGTCACAAATATCCTTTGATCTACGCAACAAATACAATGTACGCTCCATCCCTATCCGCAAGGATGACGAGGTGTCGATTGAACACCACGTCTGAGCTGTGTCACAAGTACAATGAGTGATACCGATCCACAAGGACGACGAGGTGTCGACTGAACGCCATGTCTGAACTATGTCACAAGTACAATGTACCATCCCGATTCGCAAGGATGACGAGGTGTCGATTTAACACAACATCTGAGTTGCATCACAAGTACAATGTACCATCCCGATCCGCAAGGACGATGAGGTGTCGATTGAACACCATGTCTGAGCTGCTTCACAAGTAAAATGTACACTTCACTCGACAAAAGGAGAAAAGATCAAATTCACTCGGCAACTTCTGAATCGAAAGACAGTGGGAAACAGTTCAAAACCAAAACAAAAGCCATGATATTCAAGGAAATTCAAGTTCAGATAAATCCTGCAAAAGTTCAGGGCCACAACGGGCAGAGGTGCTCAGGCTTCAAGCCTGAAAGAGTTTAACTCGTCAGGAGAAGGACTTGCTGGATCACAGAAACTGTCAAGGTCAATGCTGTCTGCAATGCAAGTGGCGGCGTCAAGGAAAGTGTCCATGAAGGACTGGAAACTGTGCCTTTTGGTGTTCACAACCTTGCGGGCCGCCACCTTGTCTTCTCCGACATCCTTGCAGTGCACGCAGACCAATTACAGGGCGATGTTAGCGCCACAGCGAGCTTATGATTTCTTCCATTCTTGCACTCTTTCAGGTATTTGATTCAGTCGAGTCATCAGAGACTCGAGATCTTGTGAGAGTTCCGCCTGGGGCCAGAGTTCGGTGTCAATGCGCGACATTGCCACCTTTAGTCAGGCAAGATAACCAACATCACTATCCATGAGTGACTCCAACCGCAGCACATTCATTGCAATATCATCTTTTTCTGCTTCAAAGTCTTGACACAGTTCTGCACAGTCGAAAAAACAGTGAGTCAACAGTTTAACAAGACATTCAGTCGACTTCAACAAATCGGTCGAACAAGAATACCTTCAAGCTTCAAGACCAACTTCGCAGCAAGCTGCCCCAAATAAGACTCTATCTCGCCCTTCTTGGCCTTGAGGCTTCCAACTTCGTCGGTCAAGCTGTCCTTGTCTTTCTTCAGTTGCTCAACCTCCCGACTGGCTTCAGAGATGATGGTCTTCAACTTGGAGTTCTCCTCTTCCAACTCGCTGACTGAAGCAAGCTTCTTGTCCACAAGCGCTGTTTTCTCTCGCGCCTCCTTCTGGGCGGCAGCAAGATCCTTATCCTTCTTCTCCAGAGCCTGCTTCATTTTCTCTAAAGAAATAACATTCTTCAGATGAGCATGAAGTTTACAGTTTTCACTACGTACATCTGTTCGAGTGAAATCACTCAGTTCAAAGAGACTAAAAAATGGAGAAGAGCGTGTCGCAAGGTGGACAGTCTATGATTGGTTACCTCCCCTAATAGCTGCTTCGTCCTGAGCATTCTTGAGGTTCTTCTTGGCTAGTTCCAGATCAAGGTTGAAACTGATTTGCTTCTTATTCAGTACAGAAAGTTGAGCCCCAAGATCACAATACCTCTGCAGTCAGCAAATAAGATATGTCAGTCGACATAAACAAAAGTCAATCACAGTGTAAGTTGTTCTAAGACTACCGCTAAATCAAACATTCAACAGTAGTCTCGCAGACTACACCCAGCGGGTGCACTTAGGGTGCCCCCACTGGTTCGGTTTTACACTCGGCATGATCTGCCCAGCATGAGTAAAAAAAGGGGGAGGAGATTCTCAGACCCCAGCCGACTACTAATAGTCGACCGCAGTCTTGGGGACTACACCCAGTGGGTGCACTCTGCATGCCCCCACTGGTTCGGAAAAACACTCGACTCAACCTAGTCTACTCAAGTGGAAGAACTATACAGCTCTAACACAGAAACACCCGAGTGGGTGATTGGATGTGAAACATAGATCCATGATAGATGCACATAATAGGTTCCAAAATGCTCATCCAAGAGCACCATATGGACAGCGAAGCAACAGTGGCAACTATCATTATTCAAGAGACCAGTCGGGAGTCAACTAACCTTGAAGTTGGTTTGCAAAGCGGTGCTGGCATTATAAGCTACCTCACTGTCCTCATGCATCACCTTCATCTGCTCCATCATGAGATTTACCTGGAGAAGGGCCTCCCTGGCGGCACTCGTGAGTCATCTGGAGTCTGGTATGCAATGAAGAGCGATGATGGCAATGCAGTTGGACCAGCCATAGGGTCAGATGCATGGACTTGTACTAGAGCGGCAGAGGTCTGAGAAGTCAACCCTGGTGGATGGTTAGTCGACAACGGATTGGCAAAGATAACATTGGTACGAGCCAGATCTCCGGATCGCTGGACCACTGTCTCAGGCACCGGTGTCGACTGAGGGACCTGACCCTCGGGCGCTTTCCCGCTTGACGCCATGCCCCTCCTCCTCATCTTTCTCAGAGGCACTCCTTCATCATCATCCGGAAGCTCAATAACGTCCCATGGAGATGCAACAAAAAGAAACCTCAAAAGTTCAATCGGTAGAATAAATTCAAGTCAAATGGAGCATACTAGCTTTGGAGGTGGCCGCTTCATTGGTTTCCTCGTCACCTGGGGCCTTGTCAACGTCCATATCAGTCGCGGCTGAGGCGGGGCTGAAAAATTTATAATCCATTCGGTCAGAACAGAAGTATCAGTCGGTAGAAGAAAAAGCAGAAAGAAAGAACACTAACCCAGAGGCAACAGGGACGTCCATCTTGATCTTGGGCAAAGTCTTCCGAGACTTTGAGGGGACGACCTTGGGCTGCTTGGCGACCTTCTCCGTCGGCTCGGGAGTCGAAGTCCGAGTGCGCTTCATTTGTTTGTGTGCTTGGAGCCATGGTTTTGCCACGCCCGCCCACTGGATCATGGAGTAGCTTCGATCGACGCTCCGTGCAAGGTGGTGAGTCGACTATCTCGTCGTCGTCCGACTCATCGCTTTCCTCCTCGTCATCGTCTTTTGGAGATTGCCAATCGCCACTTTCCTCTACGCTGTCCTCTCCCTTCTGGTCTTGCTCCAGAGCTTGTTCACCATTGGGCATCGAGTACATCTCAGTGGAAACCTACAAGACAGGAAGTCAAGCAGATATCATTCGGATTCAAAGACAGTCGCAAAACATATTGAAGTACAATCGGTAGTAGAGACCAAATCTTATCTGGCTGGTTGCTGTCGCTGAATGGGTCGGCTCTCCTATCTCCCCTGGGGTTGTCCTTGTTTCCTATAATACCCTTCAGCCACAGGGCCACTGTCTTGGCCGAAACCTCCTCTGTATGAACCCAAGCAGTGTCGTTGGCTCCAGAGTACATCCACATGGAGTGATCACGAGCCTGGAGCGGCTGGATGCGTCGACTGAGAAACACCTCCAATAAGTCCATGCCGGTGACACCCTGATTGATCAACTGGACCACTATCTCGACTAACATGTTCATTTCCACCCTCTCCGCAGCGGTCACTTTCAGTGAAGAAGGTTGCTGGGCGCGTTCTAAAGAAAAAGGGGGATGTCCAGTCGACTGACCTGGAGTCGCAATGTCCTGGCAGTAGAACCAGGTTGACTGCCAGCCCCTGACTGACTCAGGAAGTGTCATGGAGGGGAAAGAACTCCTTTTTCTCTTCTGGATACCCAAGCCCCCACACATTTGGATAACGTTTGTTCTCTCATCACTCGAATTCGCTTTCTTCATCGACTGGGAGCGGATTGTGAAGATGTGCTTGAAATGACCCTAGTGCGGTCGACAACCCAGGAAGTTTTCACACATGGACACACATGCAGCAAGGTATGTAATGGTGTTGGGAGAGAAGTGATGGAGCTGGACTCCGAAAAAGTTCAAGAAACCCCGGAAAAAAGGACGCGGGGGAGGGAGAAACCGTGGTCGACGTGGGTGGCGAGCAGAACACACTCGCCCGGTCGAGGCTGAGGCTCCGCTTCCCCCTCCGGCAGCCTCGCAACCCCGTTGATGATCTGACCAGAGTCAGCCAGCTCCTCCAAGTCCTCCGACCAGAGCGAAGATCCGATCCAATCGCCCTGGATCCAACCCGGCGGCAGAGCAGACCTCAACAACGATCCCCGATTCGTCTTCTTGCTTTTCGCCGCCCCCGTCGCCTTCTTCGCGCATTCCAGTCCCGCCGTCTTGTCCTTCACCATGGTGGCAGGGCAGCGGCATCGAGAGTGGAAGCAGAGGAGGAAGAGGGAGAATGGACACGCACAGTGCAAACGCCTCGGCCCCATCGCCTTTTAAGGGCCCGCTTTCGAGTGGCTGACGTGTGGGCTTGGGTAATCCTGTCAAATCCCACAACAGTCGCGCGCTTGGTACGTGGTGAAAAGGTGGCGAGGCGCTCCTGTCTATCCATCCCACTTTCTACGGCACGGTCTGACTCGTGTGCTTCCCCAAAATTTTGAATCCCGCGAGATCCAGGATAGGCTGTAACCAATCGCGTCAAAGATTTCGCGTCAAAAGTAACACTCGATGGGTGATGATATGAATCCACTCGGCAACTTCTGAATCGATGAAGGCGACTGAAGCAAAGCCGAAGTTCCAACACGAGCTTCCAGTTCAACATAGATACTTGTGAAGCTCAAGAGTCGAAGCAAGACTAACTTCAACTTCTTTTCACTCTGATCTTAATCCATTCGGGGGCTAATGATGATGATATAGACCTAGGGTAGGGTCACGGGCCTGACCTATCCACCGTACCCAAGGTCACTACCCTATAAGCAAAGAATCCTAAGAGACAACAAGGAGTGCCCAGTGAAGGCGTCGAGTGCAATCCACTCAACCAATCAATCACTCGGGTACCCCTCCTTCCTGATTTCACTCGACCATTCAAGAAACCACTCGACCTACTGAAGACCAGGAGTCACTTAGAACTGCAACGGTCGGGCGTTCATTCCATAGTCTTTAAGATCATTAATAGCACTTATGGCTGGCGTTATCAGTAACACCCCGTACTTATGTACATTGAACTCCTCGTAATGGGGTATGGCTAGGGTCCTGGCGCAGTCTATATAAGCCACCCCCTTCCTCTAGCACAAGGGTCCGCAGCCCCTGTAACACACACTCCCATAATCCAGTCGACCGCCTCTGGGCACCGAGACGTAGGGCTTTTACCTCCTTCGAGAGGGGCCTGAACTCGTAAACACTTGCGTACAATCTCACCGTAGCTAGGACCTTGCCTCATCATTCGTACGCCCTATACTTACTGTCAGACTTAGAACCACGACAACACTACCGACCCCGGGCGGCGGGGGGCGGCAGTTTGGCTGGTGGTTGCTAGCGGCTCAGGGGGGGTGGCGGTTGAAGATGAACTCCAGGCCCTTGATTTCGTATCCAACGACTGGAAAATCGACTTACCATAGATGAAAAAGTCAGTCGACTGACGTGTTGCCTCACCTCAAGTGTGTTCAGTTTCGATAGTAAAATTCAGTTTTGACAACAAAATTCAGTTTCTACAGTTAAGTTTAGAGACGAGTGGCTGATGTATTTTGCATCTAGCACTTTGTGGTTATGTATTTTACGTCATCTATTGGAGACGCTATTAGAATTCCACTCAGGTTAACATTGTCTCTCCTATCTTGCTTCAGCCTCAGCGTCGTATAACTCAGCGGAGCTGCTCCAACGACGAAACCCTCCATCACAATGGAGCAGTACCCCGGGCTCCATCTCAAGATGCCTAAGATCTTCTTCCCCTCCTCTGACAGCCAAGTCAGCCGGATCATCCTCACCGACAAACCCAATCACGTTGAGATCGACATGGCTTTGCCAAAGAGGTTGTACAGTTGTTGCATCTCTTTTTTACTCTACATGTTATATATATTGTCCACTGAGCACACACAGTAACGTGAAATACGATTAACTTTTCCTACTACATGACAAGAAGTGAGGTACCAGGCAACTTAGCTATCCGTGATGGACTCTCTTGAATGCCATCATTATTTATCTCTGTGTGTTTGAGTTGTGCATTTGTCGATGGGCTTGGGAGTTGAGCTAGTAGGGCAGTGGCATGGGTCCAAAGTACTAGAAGTAGCAAAAAAACATTTTTTGAGTGTAGGTTTTTCCTTGCTCAAGCCTGCCTACTAGAATCACCAGTGCTTGAAAGGAAAAGTGAAGGAAAAACATAGGAATTGGAAAGTTTCCTATGGTACTACTATTCATGCATTTGGTTCAAAGGAATGGAGCAAAGGAAAACTGTAGGATTTGTTCCTTTAGTGTCTCCTTGAAAGAAAAACCACAGGAATTTTAATATCCATTTGTCCACCTTTTCAAATTCCTATTCATGAAGCACAAGACTAAGAGATAGTAGCATAATAGCATTATAACCATACATTTTCTTGTGGTTTGACCTAATCTCACCATGCTTCTTTGCATCCTGTGATGTTCCAATTCTTGTGAACCAAACACCCAGATTGGCAGAAATCCTGTGTTTTTAAATTCTCTAGTTTGCACATGCATTCCTATCCTATTACTGTGCATTTCCTATCCCTGCGTTGTTAGAATCCTCCAATTCAAACCAGCCCTTACAGAATTACTTCTCTTACAGATAGTTGTCAAAGAAAACCTTGCATCGTTTGTGCCGCTCCTGTTGTGCCGTCATCCACCCCAGCTCAGCTGCTCCAACAACAGAAGGGTCCAGCACAATAGGGATCCGGCCTCCAGACTATCTTTCGCCACCTTAGATCTTCTTCCCCGCTGCTGGCAGCCATGAAAACTGCATTACCATCATCAACCGAGCAGACGACCTCGAGGACTACACGGGTCCACAAGAGAGGTCGCACTCTTTTGTGTCTGCTTACATTATGCATCGCTTAATATTACATGCTACTTTATCGTCATGTTCACTGATTAGACTGTGAGGCAGCTCCAAACTAACGGTCAAACTTGAGTTTTTAAATGGTTGGGGGTACATATTGGGGCTGCAATCAATAGTATCTATCTACTGTCTGGTTCTCTGGTGTCTACTATGAGTTTCATGTTGGGTGGGAAACAAATAGTAAAGAAGCCATTATTTGTATTTTTTAACTGAAGCCATTATCTGCCTGCTATAATTGGTTTTGGGTCTATCCACAGGTTGCTACCATCACTCTAGATTTCTGCATGCACTCCTTACATAATGTCACTATGTTTTATTCCTATGCATGTTAGTTATGGTACACAATGGAACTGAACATGTAGGGCAAAAGAGACGAGCCTTGTATGGCAATAAAATTTCATGCAGACGTCGCTCCATGGTAGGCGCAAAGGCAGCCCCCCTCCACCCATTTCGGATTGTAATCGAGAGGAAGATATCTATTCTGAGGGGGATTTAGAAGGAGAAGACCACTCCTATTTACCCCCTGAGGTCTTCGCTCGAAATTGGCATGTTGATGTTGGTTATATCATGCATATGGTGCCTTGCATTGGTTACTTTATACATCAAGTATGTCTTTGCTTAGTTTAGACATGCTTTGTGTGAATACCATCTGTTTAGTTTATTCATCGTTTATGTGAATTATGCAACACCATCTTGTTTAGCCAGGCATCATATTTGTGAATTTTGCAATGACATCCTGCTTAGCCAGCCATCTTCTATGTGAATTATATCAGGCATCCTTTATTTGTTACATATTACATTTGTCAACAATGTTAGTACATTCAACTACTCTTCGTATGCATCAGCCATTTGACAAGGTGATGGAAAATTCTAGAGTGAAAACAAGGTCTTCAGAGTAGACTATGCTATCTGACGAAGCGCATATCTCGCTGGTTACAGATAGCTCCTCAGAGGAAGATTCAGAGACAAATGACCAGACTTATTCCCCCTCCCCCCGAGGTGTATGCTATAACTTGGTAGAGTTATGTTGCTAATATCGTGCATATGGTGTCTTGCATTGCTATGTCATTTGATTAGTTTAGACATGCTTTGTGTGAATGCCACCTGTTTAGTGTCTAATTACCATATATGTGAATTATGCATTGCCATCTTGTTGCAAGACATTATATATGTGAATTATGCAATGGAATCTTGTTGCAAAGGCATTATATATGTGAATTATGCAATACCATGCTGTTTAGCCAATCATCATGTATGTGAACTATATCATGCTATCATTTTTTTGTATTACGTGTTCCATTTGTTGACAATGTTTCTATATTCAACTAATCTTCCTGTGCATCAGCCATTGGAACCGGTGATGGAAGTATCTAGAGTGAAAACAAGGTATTTAGAGCAGATAATGCTACCTGCTGAAGCAGACATCTTGCTGGTTACAGAGAGCTCCTCCGAGGAGGATTCAGAGACTGGTGACCAGTCCTATTTCCCCCCTGATGTCTATGCTCAAACTTGGCAGGGTTATATTACCCATGTCATGCATGTTGTCTTGCATTGCTTAGTTTTTACATCATATATGGATTGCCATCTGCTTACTTGCTTACTATATAAATCATATATTTGAATTATATCATGC
This sequence comes from Triticum dicoccoides, assembly GCF_002162155.2. Classification (NCBI taxonomy): domain Eukaryota; kingdom Viridiplantae; phylum Streptophyta; class Magnoliopsida; order Poales; family Poaceae; genus Triticum; species Triticum dicoccoides. The sequence goes on along the minus strand of NC_041383.1, from coordinate 304,673,204 downwards.
CATCATGTTTACATACACAACATCTATCTAAATTATGGCATGGCAACACATTTAATAAAGACATCATATAGTTATATCATCTCAACCTGTTTAGTGTTTATTGTCATCATATTTTGAATTATGCCATTCTATCCGTGAATTATATCATGCTATCATGTTTCCATAGGCGGCATGTATGTGAATTATGACATGCCAAACTATTTAATAAACACATTAGATAGTTATATCATGTCATCCTGTTTACATAGTCATCATATTTTGAACTATGTCTTTCCATCTTTTTTAGTTAGCCATCATAATGTGAAATTTTGTCATGCTATCCTGTTTAGTTAGCCATCATATATGTGAAATTGTGTCATGCTATCCTGTTTGGTTAGACAACATAAATGTGAATTATTTCATGCCCTCTTTTATTCCCCACTATCCATTGCACCTGTCTATCATACAATGTCTATACTTTCAATTAATTTTCTTGTTTATCAGCCATTTGAATTGGAGAGGGTGATGGCAGTATCTAAGGGAGTAACAACACGGTCTTCAGAAAAGATAGTGCTACGAGTTGATGCAGATAGAACCACGACTATACTTACCCAAGAACTAGCCCCACCACACATAACCCAAACTCTCACAGATTGTACCTCTACCAAGTTGGACAGAGAACCAGCTACACCCCTTCTAACCCCAACCCAAGCAGATAGTAACCCAGTTCTAGTTAACACAACACCGTCTCCACCATAGAGCACCCAAACACGAGCAGTTAGTAAGGGAACTGCAGTGCCCAAAGCACAAGGACCACCACTCCGAATCCCAACTCAACGCTTAAAGGAGAAGAAGATTTGTTCTCATGTTAGGTTCTGTAGCTATGCTTCATACTCCTTTGCTCTTACATCACTGTATTTACTCATACCAACTATTTTCAAATTTGAAGGATGGAATTGAAACTCCAATGGCGCAACAGGTATGTTTTAAACCTGTTTCTTTAACTGGTTTGCTGTTGTAACTTGCTCTATGTTGATTTCAGTTTCAATTGAATAAACAGTTACGTTCTCATGTCATGCACATTACAAGTGTTGTTATTGCTCTATAGTTTCCCACACTTATATTCTGTCTATTCTGCTTTGTCTTGAACAATTGTTATTTGAACTGTGTCTCTATCTTGATTTGGCAACAAAAATCAGAATGATATAGACCATAAAGTGACCATGGTACAAAGATATATGTTTGTTTCATGTTGTTATCCTGTCCACTTTACTACTGAACTAATTTACCAAAATGAGTTTCATATACAACATGGTAAACCTGTGATGTGCCTGCTTGTTTCTCTTTTAGAATGCGGAAATTTTTTTGGAGAACATTACCCCGTTATGCAATGGCAAAGGAAGTAATGCAGTTAAGGTTCAAGATAGTGAGACATCCCTGTTGGTCTCCAAGAAAGCTGATAAAAACTATCTTGATGACAGTGAGAGAACCCAAAAGTCCTGTCTTGATGTAGTGTTCGAGTTACTGGCCACTACTGCTGGCACAAGCTCTTCGAACTCGCTGCATGAATCAGTTTGTCTTCTTGAGTCTCAACTTCAAGTTGAAAGACATCGATCAGATGTGGTGCGACAGGAAGTTGAAGGACTGAGGAAGTCCCTGCAGAATTCAGATGCATACTTTCTGGTGCAACAACAAGCACTGGAGGATTTAAGCGCCAAACAAGAGAAAGTTAATAAGCTTGCTAAGCATCTTGCCAGCATTATTGGTACCCAGGATATTGTTTCTTGAGATCTTCTGAAGTGGTTTCAGTTCTGGACTTGTTTTGCTGCGGCGCTTATATGCTGCTTTGTTCCCTATATTTGCACTGCTGGCGAACTTTGATGCCCAGTGGATGTAATATGTGTAATAGCCGTGATAACCTAGTGTAAGTTGCTTGCTTATTTATTTCCTTGCTGTCACGTTTATTTTTTTGCTTGTAGTGAGTGCAGTTCTTTTTCCGCGGTTTGCTAGTGGCCGCAATAACCTATTTTTTAAAACTAGGCCCCAATAATCATGGGCTACATATTTACTATAGTGACACTGGGCCTCCTACGGGCCGTAGAAACAATGGGCCTTCTACGGGCCGTAGAAACAATGGGCCTTCTACGGGCTGTAGGCACAATGGGCCTTCTACGGGCTGTATCATGAATGGGCCTTCTACGTGCCATATGATCGATTGGCCAAACATGGCCAATAACAGACCGCATTATGGTCGTAAACGGGCCAGAGTTGGAATCGTCCGTTCATGGGCCGACCATAAAGGGTCGTCGTTAATCGGCCATGTTTGATGACGCTATGAAAACGGCCCAATGTATTAACGGGCCACAAACGGGCAGACTATAACCATGGGCTGAATTTGGCCCACAAGCAGAAAATGACAATAACGGGCCGTAAGTAACCAAATGCTGGAAATGAGCCCAAGAATAAATGGGCCATGAGAAGGCCGAAAGATAACATGGGCTGGAAACAGCCCAATGGAATAATGGGCCATTAATGGGTATAAAGTGATACACTATTCATTACAGGCCAGTTTCACCACGGGCCATTAATGGGCCAAGAGTTACAAAGGGCCTCATATGGGCCGAAAGATGTCATGGGCCATACATGGGCCAGAAGTTAAAACGGGCTGGAATCATATTGGACGGCCCAGATGACGCTACTGGGCCTAATTTGCATAGTCCGCAATGGTCCCTCGGTTAGCGGGCTGTAAATGGGCTATATGCGAACATGTCGTTAACAGACTTTTCGTCGGCCGGGCCACCACCTTTTGACAAAGTCAAACGGGCAGGCCTTTTCACATGAATGGGCCTCTGTTGGGTCGTGCCACATGTTCATGTATCATAGGCACCTTCAGTCCAATGAGTGGATGACATATGTCCCAACGGTGAGCCAACACGTGTTTCCTCCAGCCAATGATGATTTTACACATGGAAAATCCCCATTGGTCGAGGCTATTAACAGGTTATCGGATCCAAAACCGGACCCGATAGCTTAATGGCGAGCCGTTACGGTGGATGCCACATGTCAGTCACCCTTGATGAAAGCACTTCTATGATGCGCGATTTATTGTCATGGAAGTGGATACTTCTGTGATGATAATTTTGGTAATGTCATGGAACACTTCTACGGCAGCACAGGTATGACTATCTTGATTCAGTCATAAAATCGTCATGGATGTACATGCATGACAGAAAACGTGACCTACTATGAAAAACACGTATCATCACGGAAGTGTATTTTTTTTGTAGTGCAACCAAGAAATGAAAAATCTCATAAGTGAGCATTATGCATAACTAACACCGAATAATGCACCACAAGTAGGATGTAACTTCATTGCATAACTATTGACTTTCGTGCTTGCATAGGGAATCACAAACCTTAACACCAATATTCTTACTAAAACATAATTACTCATTAACATGGCTGACATATCACTATCATCTCGCAAAACTATTACAAAGAATCAAGTTTATTTTGTTCAATTATCTTCATGAATTTTTTTTATTATATCCTTCTTGAATATCTATCACTTTGGGACTAATCATATGTTAATATTGATAGCTCAAACAAATCTAAGGAAGAACATGAGCATAAAAATTTCTTCTCTCAAAATAATTTAAGTGAAGCAAGAGAGAATTTCTTAAAATTTTACTAACTCTCAAATAAATCTAAGTTAATCATGAGAGAGTTTCTTAAAAAATACTAAAGCACACCTTGTTCAAAAAGATATAAGTGAAGCACTAGAGCAATTCCATAGCTCATAAAGATTTAAGTGAAGCATAGAGAGCAATTCTAACAAGTCATAGTATAATTTTGGCTCTCTCAAATAGGTGTCTCCAGCAAGGATAGATGACACAAAATAAAAAGCAAAACAAGAAAAGACTCATACCATACAAGGCGCTCCAAGCAAAACTCATGATATGTGACGAATAAAAATATAGCTCCAAGTAAAATACCATTGGTTGTTAGAAGAAAGAGGGGATGCCACTCAGGCATCCCCAAGCTTAGTTCCTTGCTTCTATTTTAGATAATAGCATGGGAATCCAATGGGCATCCCCAAGAATAGGCTCTTCTTACTCCTTATTCCTTCATCCATCATGATCTCACCCAAAACTTGAAAACTTCAATCACACAAAACTCAACAAAACCTTCGTGAGATCCGTTAGTATAACAAAGCAAATCACTACTTTAAGTACTGTTGCAAACCCATTCATATTTTATTTTTGCATTATATCTACTGTACTTGAAAATGTCTATATCTTCTACCTCCAATACAACCATAGATTCATAAAAATAAGAAAACAACGCAAAGAAAACAAAATCTGTCAAAAACAGAACAACTTGTAGTAATCAGGGAAGTTCATATACTTCTGTAACTCCAAAAATTAGGGCAACATGGGAAATTTGTATATCAATCTTGTGTGAAAAATGCAGAGCAAAAGAAAGTTTGTGTGATTTATGAAAATTATTTTTCTGGGTGGAAAAGTTTATGTTTTCCAACAACATCAAAGCAACTACCACCCAACATGATCCCAAAGGCTTTGCTTGGCACAAACACTAACTAAAACATAAAAGAGCACAATCATAACATATGCATAATTGTGCAAACACTAAAGAACATAAAGAAAAAGACAAAAAGAAATTTATTCATTGGGTTGCCTCCCAACAAGCGCTATCGTTTTACACCCCTAGCTAGGCATAAAGCAAAAGTTCTAAGTGTTGTCATCTTTGTTTCTAGATCCAAATGATGCCCTTATGGATGATTCATATGGTGGATTATTTCTTGTTCTAGGGAAGTGTTCCACACCCTTTCTTAGTGGAAATTGAAATTTAATATTGCATTCTTTCATAACAATCACGGCACCGATAGTACGTAAAAACCGTCTACCAAGTATAATTGGACAAGACGGATTGCAATCAATTTCAAGAACAATAAAATCTATGGGAACGTATTTCCTATTTGCAAGAATAAGAACATCATTAATTCTTCCCATAGGGTTTTTAATAGTAGAATCCATGAAGTGCAAATTTAGAGAACATTCTTCAATATTAGTAAGGCCAAGCACATCACATAAAGATTTCGGAATTGTAGAAACACTAGCACCCAAGTCACATAAAGAAAAACACTCATAATTTTTAATATTGACATTGGTAGTAGGTTCCCATTCATCATGTAATTTCTAGGAATTGAAATCTATAATTCCAACTTTTCTTCTAAAGCTTTCATCATGGCGTCAACAATATGTTTAGTAAAAGCTTTATTTCGTTCATAAGCATGAGGTGAATTAATCATGGATTCCAACAAGTAAATACAATCAATCAAAGAGAAACTATCATAATTAAAGTCCTTGTAATCTAAAAGAGTGGGCACATCACTAGTTAAAGTTTTGACCTCTCCAAACCCACTTTTATCAATTTTCTCAACAAGATTCCCCCCTCCAAATTATTGGCATGCCTTCTAGATAAAGTTGATTCTTCTCCAGTCCCTTTATCATCAATTTTAATTTTACTAAACAAAGAATCAATAGAAGAAACACTAATCATTTTAAGATCTTCATCATTTTTATGAAATCAGTCACTAGAAAACTCCTTTTCTAAAATATATCTTTTAGCTCTAAGCATAGTAGTTGTTTTATTGCTTTCATCCATAATAACATATAAATTGATTGATACCTCAACCTTGGGCACAAAAATTTTCATCTTGAGATTTTGTACATCATGAGAAATTCTATCAATGCTTCTAGACATATCATCAATCTTATTCAACTTTACTTCTATTGTTGCATTAAAAACTTTTTGAGTATTGATAAATTCTTTAATATTATTCTGAAGATCAAAGGTGCTCCTATTATTATTATAAGAAGAATTACCATAGGAATTACCATAATTATTAGAGGAATTACTAGGAAAAGGTCTAGTATTAAAATTACCACTATAAGAATTGTTACTGAAATTATTTTGCGAGATAAAATTCACATCTATGGCATCACTATTTTGCTCATTCGAGGTAGACAAAGGCACATCATTAAAATCAATAGGAGAACTTTTATTACCAACCAATTTCATAAGAGCATCAACTTTTTCACTCAAAGAAGAAATTTCTTCAACTGAATTAACTTTTTTACTAGTAGGAGCTCTTTCGGTATGCCATTGTGAATAATTTGCCATAATATTATCTAGCAATTTAGTAGCTTCACCCAAAGTAATTTCCATAGAAGTACCACCAGTGGCTGAATCTAAAAGATTTCTAGAAACAAAATTCAATCTGGCATAAATTTTTTGTATGATGATCCAAAGATTCAAACAATGAGTAGGGCAATTTCTTCGCATCAATTTCATTCTTTCCCAAGATTGCGCAACATGTTCATGCTCATGTTGCTTAAAATTCATGATTTGTGTCCTAAGGGAATTAATTTTCACGATGATGAGGATCAAGGCGCTGACGACAATCTCGGGTTTGTGCAACCAATGCCCCCTACCTGGCGCGCCAAAAATTTCGTGGGAGAACACAATCACCTATAGGGCCAATGGCCCCTTTGTGGTTTGGCACTGGGAGATCACACTACACAAAGAGCGGAGGCCATGAAACAACACGATGGTGGTGACACTGGTGGTTTTTACCTAGGTTCGGGACGCCGTGAGGCGTAAAACCCTTCCTGCTTTTATGGATTGGATGAAGGAACATGATGAACACGCAACACTCAAGCCCGGCAAGGTTGCCTCAGGGGAGCAGCTATGCGCGTTCAAGTGTGCAGGGGGTCTGAATCATTTGCTAGTTTTCCTTGGACCTTCTTTCATAACTTAAGGGGTAGCCATGGTGGCAAAACAGTCTTATCTAGTGATTAGATAGCCAACAGTGCTATCATACCTAACCCTGGTAGTTAGGACAAAGTGCAGTAAATGCACCGCTAGGTGTCATGTTGAGGGTGAAATGCGGCAAGCCTGCTGTGCCGCTTAATCATCTTGTGCTTTATGTGCAAATACAACATGGCATCACAACAAAACTTTACGACTCAAAGTATTTATTCAATAGACTCCGAGGATCCAGATATTACAAACATGGGTCTCATGACCCAACATACAGAGCGTACAAGCAACGAAAGCATAACATGTCCGAGTACAGACAACTACAAATGAAAACGGCTGAGAAGCCTGACAATCTACAAGACCCTCCCAAGGGTACAAGATCGTAGCTGAGGTAACAAGCTAAATGTCGAAGTCCACGCGGAAGTACTAGTGAGACTGAAGTCTCTCTACAAAAACATAAATTAAGCAAACGTGAGTACAAATGTACACAGTAAGTCTTACATTAGATCTAGCTACATATGTGATACGTCTCCAACGTATCTATAATTTTTTATTGTTCCATGCTATTATATTACCCGTTTTGGATGTTTATGGGCTTTACTTTACACTTTTATATCATTTTTGGGACTAACCTACTAACTAGAGGCCCAGCCCAAATTGTTTTTTTCCTATTTCAGTGTTTCGAAGAAAAGGAATATCAAACGGAGTAAAAACGGAATGAAACCTTCGGGAGCGATCTTTTTGGAACAAACGCAATCCAGGAGACTTGGAGTGGACGTCAAGCAGCAGACGAGGAAGCCACGAGGCAGCAGGGCACGCCCTAGGGCGGTGGGAGCGCCCCCACCCTCATGGGCCCCTCGTGGCTCCACCGACCTACTTCTTCCTCCTATATATATCCACATACCCTGAAAACAACCAGGAGCACCATCAAACCTAATTCTAGCACCGCAACCTTCTGTATCCGTGAGATCCCATCTTGGAGCCTTTGCCGGTGCTCCGCCGGAGGGGGAATTTACCATGGAGGGCCTCTACATCATCTCCAAGGCCTCTTCGATGAGTTGTGAGTAGTTTACCAAAGACTTTCGGGTCCATAGTTATTAGCTAGATGGCTTCTTCTCTCTCTTTGAATCTCAATACAAAGTTCTCCTCGATCTTCTTGGAGATCTACTCGATGCAACTCTTTTTGTGGTGTGTTTGCCGAGATCTGATGAATTTTGGGTTTATGATCAAGTTTATCTATGAGAAATATTTGAATCTCCTCTGAATTCTTTTATGTATGATTGGTTATCTTTGCAAGTCTCTTAGAATTATCAGTTTGGTTTGGCCTAGTAGATTGATCTTTCTTGCAATGGGAGCGGTGCTTAGCTTTGGGCTCAATCTTGCGGTGTGATTTCCTAGTGACAGCAGGGGCAGCAAGGCACGTATTGTATTGTTGCCATCGAGGATAAAAAGATGGGGTTTATATCATATTGCTTGAGTTTATCCCTCTAGATCATGCCATCTTGCTTAATGCGTTACTCTGTTCTTATGAACTTAGTAGTCTAGATGCAGGCAGGAGTCGGTCGATGTGTGGAGTAATAGTAGTAGATGCAGAATCGTTTTGATCTACTTGTCGCGGACGTGATGCCTATATACATGATCATGCCTAGATAATCTCATAACTATGCACTTCTCTATAAACTGCTCGACAGTAATTTGTTCACCCATTGTAATACTTATGCTATCTTGAGAGAAGCCACTAGTGAAACCTATGGCCCCCGGGTCTATATTTTATCATATAAGTTTCTGATCTACTTTACTTTGCAATATTTACTTTCCAATCTATATCATAAAAATACCAAAAATATTTATCTTATCTTATTATCTCTATCAAATCTCACTTTCGCAAGTTACCGTGAAGGGATTGACAACCCCTTTATCACGTTGGTTGCGAGGTTCTTGTTTGTTTATGTAGGTACGAGGGACTTCTGTGGAGCCTCCTACTAGATTGATACCTTGGTTCTCAAAAACTGAGGGAAATATTTACGCTACTTTGTTGCATCACCCTTTCCTCTTCAAGGGAAAACCAAGGCAATGCTCAAGAGGTAGCAAGAAGGATTTCTGGCGCCATTGCCGGGGAGGTCTTTGCTCAAGTCAAGACATACCAAGTACCCATCACAAACTCATCTCCCTCACATTACATTATTTGCCATTTTCCCCTTGTTTTCCTCTCCCCCACTTCACCCTTGCCATTTTATTCGCCCTCTCTTTCCCGTTCGCCTCTCTTTTTCGCTTGCCTTTTTGTGTGCCTGTGTGTTGGATTGCTTGTCGTGATGGCTCAAGATAATACTAAATTGTGTGACTTTTGCAATACCAACAATAATGATTTCCTTAGCACTTCGATTGCTCCTCTTAATGATGTTGAATCTTGTGAAATCAATGCTGCTTTGTTGAATCTTATTATGAAAGATCAATTCTCCGGCCTTCCTAGTGAAGATGTCGCTACTCATCTAAATAACTTTGTTGATTTGTGTGATATGCAAAAGAAGAAAGATACGGATAATGATATTGTTAAATTGAAGTTATTTCTGTTTTCACTTAGAGATCGTGCTAAAACTTGGTTTTCATCTTTGCCTAAAAATAGTATTGATTCATGGAATAAGTGCAAAGATGCTTTTATCTCTAAGTATTTTCCTCCCGCTAAGATCATCTCTCTTAGAAACGATATTATGAATTTTTAACAACTTGATCATGATCATGTTGCCCAATCTTGGGAAAGAATGAAATTAATGATTCGCAATTTCCCTACACATGGTTTGAATTTATGGATGATCATACAAAATTTTTATGTCGGGTTGAATTTTGCTTCTAGAAATATTTTAGATTCGGCCGCGGGAGGCACTTTTATGGAAATCACTTTAGGAGAAGCTACTAAACTCCTTGATAATATTATGGTTAATTATTCTCAATGGCACACCGGAAGATCTACTAGTAAAAAAGTTCATGCGATAGAAGAGATTAATGTTTTGAATGCAAAGATGGATGAACTTATGAAATTATTTGGTACTAAGAGTGCTCCTATTGATCCCAATGATATACCTTTGTCTACTTTGATTAAGAATAATAATGAATCTATGGATGTGAATTTTGTTGGTAGGAGTAATTTTGGTAAGTAGAGGAAACTTTAATCCTAGGCCGTTTCCTAGTAATTCCTCTAATAATTATGGTAATTCCTACACCAACTCTTATGGAAATTTTAATAAGATGCCCTCTGATTTTGAGAATAGTGTTAAAGAATTTATGATCTCTCAAAAGAATTTCAATGCTTTGCTTGAAGAAAAATTGCTTAAAGTTGATGAATTGGCTAGAAACGTTGATAGACTTTCTCTTGATGTTGATTCTTTGAAACTTAGATCTATTGCACCTAAGCATGGTATCAATGAGTCTCTCAAGGCCATGAGAATTTCCATTGATGAGTGCAAAGAAAGAACCGCTAGGATGCGTGCTAAGAAAGATTGCTTTGTAAGAGCGTGTTCTTCTAGTTTCCATGAAAATAATGATGAAGATCTAAAAGTTATTGATGTGTCCCCTATTAATTCTTTGTTTTTCAATATGAATCTTGATAATGATGGGACTGGAGATGAGTCAACTTTAGTTAAAAGGCGTCCCAACGATTCGGAGTTTCTAGATCTTGATGCTAAATTTGGTAAAAGTGGGATTGGAGAGGTAAAAACTTTACATAGCAATGAACCAACTATTATGGATTTCAAGGAATTTAATTATGATGTTCTTTAATAGATTGTATTTCCTTGTTGCAATCTGTGTTGAATTCTCCTCATGCTTATAGTCAAAATAAAGCTTTCACCAAACATATTGTTGATGCAGAAAAACTTATGTAGAAAAACTTTAATTGGAAGTTTCTATACCTAGAAAACTTTATGATGAGTAGGAACGCACTATTAAAATTAAAATTAAAGATCATGAATGCTATGCTTTGTGTGATTTGGGTGCTAGTATTTCCACGATTCCGAAAACTTTATGTGATGTGCTGGGTTTCCATGAATTTGATGATTGCTCTTTAAACTTGCACCTTGCGGATTCCACTATAAAGAAACCTATGGGAACGATTAATGATGTTATTATTGTTGCAAATAGGAATTATGTGCCCGTAGATTTTATCGTTCTTGATATAGATTGCAATCTTTCATGTCCTATTATTATTGGTAGACCTTTCCTTAGAACGATTGGTGCAATTATTGATATGAAGGAATGCAATATTATATTCCAATTTCCATTAAGGAAAGGCATGGAACACTTTCCTATAAAGAAAGTAAAATTACCTTATGAATGTTTTATGCGAGCCACTTATGAGTTGAATACCAAAGATGGCAATACATAGATCTATTCTCGCTTTTACGCCTAGTTAAGGGCGTTAAACGATAGCGCTTGTTGGGAGGCAACCCAATTTTATTTTTTGTTCTTTGATTTTTTGCTTCTGTTTAGTAATAAATAAATCATCTAGCTTCTTTTTAGATATGGTTTTATGTTTTAATTAGTGTTTGTGACAAGTAGAACCTATAGGATAACCTACGGTGATAGTTAATTTGATTCAGCTAAAAAACAGAAACTTTTGCACGCACGAGAATAAGTTTAATAAATCACAAAAACGTGCTTTTTAGTTATTTCTTTTTGCATTAGATCAATAGACAAATTGCCCAGGACTTCCTATTTTGGCAGGATTTTTAGAGTTCCAGAAGTATTCAAAAGTTACAGATTTCTACAGACAATTCTGTTTTTGACAGATTCTATTTTTCGTGTGTTGTTTGCTTATTCTGATGAATCTATGGCTAGTATAGGGGGTTATGAACCATAGAGAAGTTGGAATACATTAGGTTTAACACAAATATAAATAAATAATGAGTTCATTACAATACCTTAAGTGGTGGTTTTTCTTTCTTGCACTAACAGAGCTTATGAGGTTTCCTGTTAAGTTTTGTGTTGTGAAGTTTTCAAGTTTTGGGTAAAGATTTGATGGACTATTGAATAAGGAGTGGCAAGAGCCCAAGCTTGGGGATGCCCATGTCACCCCAAGATAATCCAAGGACAACCCTAAGCCTAAGCTTGGGGATGCCCCAGAAGGCATCCCCTCTTTCGTCTTCGTCTATCGGTAACTTTACTAGGAGCTATATGTTTATTCACCACATGATATGTGTTTTGCTTGGAGTGTCTTATATGATACGAGTCTTTGATGTTTAGGTTACCACATTCATCCTTGCTGTACACACCTTTTGGGAGAGACACACATGATTTGGAATTTATTAGAATACTCTATGTGCTTCACTTATATCTTTTGAGCTAGATAGTTTTGCTCTAGTGCTTCAATTATATCTTTTTAGAGCACGTCAGTGGCTTTATTTTGTACAATTGTTGATCTGTCATGCTTCACCTATATTATTTTGAGAGTCTTTTAGAACAGAATGGTATTTGCTATGGTTATAAAGTAGGTCCTAGAATAATGGGTATCCAAGTTGGGTATTATAAAAACTATCATAGGAAGTGAACTAGATGCTATGATCAATTTGATGCTTGATAATTTTTTTGAGATATAGAGGTGGTAATATTAGAGTCATGCTAGTTGGGTAATTATGAAATTGGGGAAGACTTGTGTTGAAGTTGGCAAGTCCCGTAGCATGCACGTATGGTAAAAGTTGTGTAACAAATTTGTTGCATGGGGTGCTCTTTTGATTGCCTTCCTTATGTGTGGAGGTCGGGGGCACGCGATGGTTAAATCCTACCAACCTCCCCCCTAGGAGCATGCATAGTAGTACTTTGCTTCGAGGGCTAAAAAAACTTTTGCAATAAGTATATGAGTTCTTTATGAGTAATGTGAGTCCATGGATTATACGCACTCTTACCCTTCCATCATTGCTAGCCTCTTCGGTACCGTTCATTGCCCTTTCTCAACTTGAGAGTTGGTGCAAACTTCGCCGGTCTATCACACATAAAACTCCTTATATCTTCCTCAAAACAGCCACCATACCTACCTATTATGGCATTTCCATAGCCACTCCGAGATATATTGCCATGCAACTTTCCACCGTTCCGTTCATCATGACACGTCTCATCATTGTCATATTGCTTTTACATGATCATGTAGTTGACATCATATTTGTGGAAAAGCCACCTTCATAGTTTTTCATACATGTCACTCTTGATTCATTGCATATCCAGGTACACCGCCGGAGGCATTCATATAGAGTCATATCTTGTTCTAGTATCGAGTTGTAAATAGAAGTGTGATGATCATCATTATTAGA
>NC_041383.1:304655833-304659425 GCF_002162155.2 Triticum dicoccoides | reverse complement strand
AAAGGCCAAATGAAAAAAAGAAAGGCGAAAAAAAGATAATAAAAAAGGGGGACAATGTTATTATCTTTTTCCACACTTCTGCTTCAAAGTAACACCATGTTCTTCATATAGAGAGTCTCTTATGTTATCAATTTCATATACTAGTGAGAATTTTTCATTATAGAACTTGGCTTGTATATTTCAACGATGGGCTTCCTCAAAATGCCCTAGGTCTTCATGAGCAAGCAAGTTGGATGCACACCCACATAGTTTCTTTTGTTGAGCTTTCATACATTTATAGCTCTAGTACATCCGTTGCATGGCAATCCCTACTCCTCATGTTGACATCAATTGATGGGCATCTCCATAGCCCGTTGATTAGCCTCGTCAATGTGAAACTTTCTCCTTTTTTGTCTTCTCCACACAACCTCCATCATCATACTCTATTCCACCCAGAGTGCTATATCCATGGCTCACGCTCATGTATTGCGTGAGAGTTGAAAAAAGCTGAAGCGCGTTAAAAAGTATGAACCAATTGCTTGGCTGAAACCGGGGTTGTGCTTGATGGGAGTATTTTGTGTGATGAAAATGAAGCATAGCCTAACTATATGATTTTGTAGGGATGAACTTTCTTTAGCCATGTTATTTTGAGAAGACATGATTGCTTTGCTAGTATGCTTGAAGTATTATTATCTCTTATGTCAATATGAACTTTTATCTTGAATCATTTGGATCTGAACATTCATGCCACAATAAAGAAAATTACATTGAGAAATATGCTAGGTAGCATTCCACATCAAAAATTCTATTTTTATCATTTACCTACTCGAGGACGAGCATGAATTAAACTTGTGGATGCTTGATACCCACTCTATAATTTTTGACTGTTCCATGCTATTATATTACCCTTTTTGGATGTTTATGGGCTTTACTTTACACTTTTATATCATTTTTGGGACTAACCTATTAACCGGAGGCCCAATCAGAATTGCTGTTTTTTTCTGCCTATTTCAGTGTTTTGAAGAAAAGGAATATCAAACGGAGTCCAAACGGAATGAAACCTTCGGGAGCGATCTTTTTGGAACAAACGCAATCCTGGAGACTTGCAGTGGATGTCAAGCAGCAGACGAGGAAGCCATGAGGCAGGAGGGCGCGCCCCAACCTCGTGGGCCCCTCCTGGCTCCACCGACCTACTTCTTCCTCCTATATATATCCACGTACCCAGAAAACAACCAGGAGCACCACGAAAACCTAATTCCACTGCCGCAACCTTCTGTATCCGCGAGATCCCATCTTGGAGCCTTCGCCGGCGCTCCGCCGGAGGGGGAATCGACCATGGAGGGCATCTACATCATCTCCAAGGCCTCTCTGATGAGTTGTGACTAGTTTACCACAGACCTTCGGGTCCATAGTTATTAGCTAGATGGCTTCTTCTCTCTCTTTGAATCTCAATACAAAGTTCAACTCGATCTTCTTGGAGATCTACTTGATGTAACTCTTTTTGCGGTGTGTTTGACGAGATCCGATGAATTGTGGGTTTATGATCAAGTTTATCTATGAGAAATATTTGAATCTCCTCTGAATTCTTTTATGTATGATTGGTTATCTTTGCAAGTCTCTTCGAATTATCAGTTTGGTTTGGCCTAATAGATTGATCTTTCTTGCAATGGGAGAGGTGCTTAGCTTTGGGTTCAATCTTGTGGTGTCCTTTCCCAGTGATGGCAGGGGCAGCAAGGCACGTATTGTATTGTTGTCATCGAGGATAAAAAGATGGGGTTTATATCATATTGCTTGAGTTTATCCCTCTACATCATGCCATCTTTCTTAATGCGTTACTCTGTTCTTATGAACTTAATACTCTAGATGCAGGCAGGAGTCGTTCAATGTGTGGAGTAATAGGAGTAGATGTAGAATGGTTTCGATCTACTTGTCGTGGACGTGATGCCTATATACATGATCATGCCTAGATAATCTCATAACTATGCACTTTTCTATCAATTGCTCGACAATAATTTTTTCACCCACCGTAATACTTATGCTATCTTGAGAGAAGCCACTAGTGAAACATATGGCCCCCGGGTCTATCTTTTATCATATAAGTTTCCGATCAACTTTATTATGCAATCTTTACTTTCCAATCTATATCATAAAAATACCAAAAATATTTATCTTATCTTATTATCTCTATCAGATCTCACTTTCGCAAGTTACCGTGAAGGGATTGACAACCCCTTTAGCGCATTGGTTGCGAGGTTCTTGTTTGTTTGTGTAGGTACGAGGGACTTCTGTGGAGCCTCCTACTGGATTGATACCTTGGTTCTCAAAAACCGAGGGAAATACTTACGCTAGTTTGCTGCATCACCCTTTCCTCTTCAAGGGAAAACCAATGCAGTGCTCAAGAGGTAGCAATATGCATCAGTATCAAGAAAGGGGTGGTGGAGTTTAACTGCAGCAAGCCAACTTTGACTCAGTGGCTATCCTGTACTACGACTGCTGGTAACTCTTTTGAGGTGGCGCACACGAGTCCACATATTAACCATATCAATACACCACTATGGATCCGCTCCCGTCTCCCTAAGAGAAGGCCATCCATAGTACTCACACTTATCTTGCACATTTTACAGTATCCACTTTCACTTGTCTATGAACTATATAAGCTACCTAGTAGTTCTTTAGAACGAATGCAGCTATTCGAATAGATCATGTTAACCCTGCAGGGGTGCACTTCTTCACATACACTCTTGAAACTTACCGCCATGTACACGTCATGTATCTCGACAACCTTCAAGCGGAAGCCTGGTGAGGGTGTCGGCAACGACCTGACTAACCACGCATGACTCTAGTCTAGGTTTATCACCTATTCGGGTTCCATCCGAAAGGAGATCCAGCCGGGGTGTTGCTCACGGGCCCAAACGATATGAGGAGGGTTCCCAAGCCCACCAAACGGGCGACGCTTGGTACACTGTGTCACTTTGCCTAGTCTGTCCCAAGCCCACGTGTACCGGGTGCCACTTGGTATACTAGTAACACTACCTACAAACACTAGAAACTAGTTGCAACTCCTGGACAGATATCGTGTTGGTTAATAAGTCGAGAGGGGTCGAGTTACCAGAACCCAATGTGTGGTAGCACCTGTCTTGGATCACGGACATAGGACTCGGTTCCTGAGTACGGTTTCAATGAGACAACCCACCATGTACTCCTACATGGCCTCTCACCGCTACCTTTACCAAATCGTGTTCACACACTTAGCTCTCAACAGTAGGACATGGTCACAACATTCCAATTCATCCCCGATGAATCAGACCTAACTCAACTCTAAGCAGTAGCAGGCATGACAAAGAAACATGAATGAGTAGGCACATCATGTCTCAAACAACTCCTACTCATGCTAGTGGGTTTCATCTTTTTACTATGGCAATGATAGGTCATGCAGAGGAAAGGGGTTCAACTACCGCAGCATATAACACTTGAATCATTGTTGTCCTAATGTAGTAAAATAGAGTAGGAGTGAGAGAATGGGATTTTACCAGAATAAACAAGGGGGTTTTGCTTGCCTGGCACTTCTGAAGAAAGTATAGCTCTTCGTCAATGTCAACGAACTCATCGTCGA
>NC_041383.1:304640802-304655612 GCF_002162155.2 Triticum dicoccoides | reverse complement strand
GGGGGGGGGGGGCAACCACCGGCAAACAACAGTATGATGCATGATCATGACATGGCAATATGCTATGATTTGAGCTAATGCAACTAGCAACAATTTAAATGACGTTGGTTTGAACCCTAGGTTCAATTCAAACTCCATGAGTGATTATTCAAATGCCATTTATTTGATTTTCCCTAAACAGTAGTCATAAGTTGTTCTAACACGCATGAAAATGCAATAAACAGAATCTTTGGATTTTTCTGATAATTTGTCATTATATAAATTATTTCATTTGGAGTTATAGATTATTTTCTATGATTTTTTGAAGTTTTATACATCTTCTAAAATAACTAGACTAGTAATTGCAATTATGACGCCAACACTGCGTTAGGGTGATGTCAGCGGTCAACTGACCTGGTCCAGGTCAAACCTGACCTGCAGGTTCCACATGTCGGTGTCATGGGATCTAATTAGTAGTTAATTAACATAACTAACTATTTTAGTGGCTAATTAAGTAACATGGGCCCACTTGTCAATCCCACAGGGGTGTGGTTAGGGGTTAGTTAAGTCGGTGCTACATCATCATCACCAGCGTTTAGCCGCCGCTGACGAACAGGGGCGGCGAAGGGCGTCAGAAACGACCTACATCGCATAATTTCACGTGCTGTTTGAGGCTACAGAGAGCTGGCAGTGTGGCGCATCTAGGAGTGGTCGTGGTTCAAGCGGGGGTGGACGGAGCCAACGGTGGAGACCAAAATGGCGGTGGTCGGAGCATGGTAGGTTGCGGGATTGGGGTTGTGGTGCACGAGAGGGGAAGATGTTGGTGGCTATGGTCTCGTGGGGACCTGCTGAGCTCGCGACAGTGCTCAAGTGCGAGCTGTCGCCGCAGTTGCCACGGTGGCGCCATGGACGGTGGCGGTGAGATTCGGTCGCGCTGAGGATTGCAGTTACAGCAAGAAAATGAGCGCGGGGAGAGGGGGGAGAAGAGGAGCTCACAGCATGGTCGACGATTGTCTCAGAGGGCTCGGGGAGGCACTGGACGTGGCAAATCGAGCGGCAGGGATCGTCGGCATCCGAGGTCGAGGACGGCGGCGTTAGCGGCTCTAGAGGCCATCCGAGCTCGTCGGACTCGACGGGAAGATGTGGCAGAGGATGGCAGACATGCTGGTCATGACGACGAGGCAAAACAATGGCGGTGGCCGCGCGGGCACCGTGCGGCAGCGACAGTGGCGCTTGGAAGCATTGGGGAGAAAGTAGGGGAGGGGGATGAGCTCGAGGGAGAGGCCGAGGGGGTTGAGGAGGTGTCGTGGCGCTCCATGGCAGTGCTAGAAGGGTTGGGGAGGGTGAAGCAGACAGGGAGGAGCTGGTCTCCTCGGGCGCGTTTGGCGAGCACACAGCTCCTCCTACTGGCAGGAGGTAGAAGACACCTCTGCCCCTGCTGAGCTGGGCAAGGCCTCAGCTAGACCGCGCCAAGTAAGCCAGGTAGGTTTCTGCCTGTTTTATTTTCCTTCTATTTTTCTTTTATTTAATATTTTGCCACTATTTTAAATTCAAACAATGCCAACACATCCTCTGAGTATTTTTATGTTGCTACATGGACTTTTCCAGAGGCACATAAATTATCAAAGAACATTTGAAAATATATCCCATATATATTTGAATATATTTTCAAATCCAAATAGAATATTGTTTTAAATTCAGAGACCAAATAATTCCTTAAAAATGTTCCAAAATTTTGGTTTTGTATATAACCCTTGCCAACATTCTCAAATCTATTTTTAGGGCATTTTGGAATCATTGAATGCAATTTAAATGATTCTTGCCCTTCTTTTAAAAATGATTTATGAGGCTTTCACTTTCCTCAATTCAAGTTTCTTGAAATTAACAGGATGCATGATGCTCACTTATGCCACTATCTCCAAACAATTCTAGGGCTGTGACAGCCTCCCTCGCTGGGCAGGAGGGCCTGGCTGGGTCGAGGCCTCCCCAGAAGTAGATCCAAGATTTACCCGGCATGCCTGTCGGGGACACAAAGACCGAGAACCCCACCAAGGCACCACAACTCCACCACTTCACCACACAAGTGACACAAGTCAGTTATCGGTGCGGTGTCGAGCGCCCAAGTGATTAAGTGGCTTCCATTGAGCACGTGGTAGCCCATCGGAAGACAGATTACCCTCATATGACACCCGTCCAGAGGCATGTCGAATAGATAAAGCAGAAGATGATTAAGCAGCATGGCAGGCTTGCCAGAGTTCACCCTTAGCATGACACCTAGTGGTGCATTTAATGCTCTTTGTCCTAACTGCTAGAGTTAGGTATGATAACACTGTTAGCTATCTAATTAGTAGATAAAGATTGTTTTACCATTGTGGCTACCTCTTAAGCTATAAAAGGAGGTCCAAGGCAAACTAGAAATGGATTCGGACCCCCTGCACACTTGTACACGCGTACCTGCTCCCTTGAGGCAACCTTGCCAGGCTTGAGCACTGCATGTTCATCATGTTCCTCCATCCAACCCGCAAAAGCAGGAGTAGGGTTTTACGCCTCATGGCGGTCCGAACCTGGTAAAAACCACCAGTGTCACCACCGTCATGTTGTTTCATGGCCTCCACTCTTTGTGCAATGTGATCCCCCCTTGCCGAAACACAAAGGGGTCGATGGCCCCATAGGTGATCATGTTCTCCCACGACATCTAGTGAATAAGTTTTCTTACACTTAGTTTTTCTCATACAAAGGTACATTATGGATGGTGAGGTGGACTTAGCTCCGTCTGTGGCCCTCCTTATTGTCTCCGACAGTGATAGGCTGTCGGGGGTCGATGTGCTGGTCCCACCTTCACCTTTCCTTTCGGGAAGCTCACCAGAGGTGAAGTCCTTGCTATGGACCAAAGAAGCACAAGGGAGAAAATAGCTGCATACGATCTCTTGGCAAAGGATTAATCAGCTCATGCTAAACATTGTTGTAATGCTACCAAAGATATATGGTCAAGTTAAACATGCATGCAAGTTTTTAGGGCGCCAGCGCTTCAAATCTTGCACAGGGTTTGTGCCTGGCTTTGTACAAAGGGTTACTTGCACATCGGCAATGCTTGTACAAAAGGTGGTTGCCAAGACTAAGCACGACAACCACGCCTTACCAGTAGAACTTGCGAAGATGCTCAATATTCCATGAGTTTTGCACCTTAATGACATCTTCAGTCTCCAGACGGACTGCGCCAGGTCTGGTGAGTCGTACTACCCGGTAAAGGCCTTCCCACTTTGGCGTCAACTTGTTGGTACCCTTGGCGGCCTGAACGCGCCTAAGGACAAGGTCGCCTTCCTCAAGGCTCCGGGCGTGAACCCTGCGGCTGTGATAGTGGCGTAGGGATCGCTGGTAGCATGCAACACGCATAGCAGCCCGGAGACGATCTTCCTCAAGGAGCACGACATCGTCATGCCGGAGCTGCTCCTGCTCTACTTCATCATAGGCAAGTACTCGAGGTGACCCGTATATGAGTTCCGTGGGGAGCACTGTTTCTGCCCCATACACTAGGGAGAAGGGAGTCTGACCGGTGGCTCGATTTGGTGTAGTACGTGGGGAGCACTATTTCTGCCCCATACACTAGCGTGTGCCACACTTTTGCAACTTATCAAAAGTTCTTGTCTTGAGTCCACGCAACACTTCAGCATTCATCCTCTCAGCTTTTCCATTGCTCTAGGCATGAGCAACTGAGGCAAAAGAGATCTTGCTCCCAAGGTATTGGATGTATTGCATGAAGGCGCGGCTTGTGAACTGGGTGCCATTATCGGTAATCACTCTGGCGGGTACTCCAAAATGGCACACCAATCCTTTCAAGAACTTGATAGCTGACTGTGTGGTTACCTTCCACACTGGCTCTACTTCCGACCACTTTGTAAACTTCTCAATTGCAACATACAAGAATTCAAAGCCCGTGGTAGCACGGGGAAAGGGTCCCAAGATGTCGGGCCCCGAGATCGAAAATGGCCAGCATAAAGGGATCATCTGGAAAGCTTGAGCCAGTTGATGAATGTTCATGGAGTGGAATTGGCAGGCTTCACATTTGGTGGCTAGCTCAATTGCATGTTGGAGGGCTGTGGGCCAGTAGAAACCCTGCCGGAAAGCCTTTCTAACCAGGGCTCTTGATCCAATGTGGGAGCCGCACACGCCCTTGTGTATCTCTGCCAGCAACTCCTGCCCATCTTCCCGGCAAATGCACATCAATTTAACACCGTCCGGCCTTTTTCTATACAGAGTGGCGTTGACAAACTAATACATGCTGGACCATCGGGCTAGTCTTTCAGCTTCTTCTTGTTCTTCAGGAAGTTCTCCTGTTTGAAGGCAGTGGGGTATGTGCTTCGCCCAGGTTGGAGCCGGAGGCTCGACAACATGGACCAATGGCACCTCCTCATTCATGGGAGCGCTCACCTCGAGCGCAAGGACCTGTGGTTCCGCTGGAGGGTGCTGCTCACCAGTCGAAGTAGGGTTGTTCATGGAAGCCTCTCTACTAGCAGATTCGGTGAGCCTTGCCGGGAGATACTTGCTAGAGTTCAACTTCCTTCTCTTCCTGGACATCATTGAAGGGGTCACTGATGGTTGATTCAGGTGGAGGACAAAAGTTCCTGGTTCCATAGGAAGCTGTTGTGCAGTGCACTTTGACAAGTGATCAACATTGTTGTTCTCTAAACGTGGAACATGCTCTGCTTGTAACCCGTCATAGTGCTCCTCCAACTTTCTCACCTCCTCTACATATGCCTCCATCAACGGACTCTGGTAACCCTTATTAACTTGCCTCACCACGAACTGCGAGTCTCCAAGAATGACCAATTTCTTGATTCCTAGTTCCACCGCATTTCTGAGTCCGGCAAGGAGCTCCTCATACTCGACAGTGTTGTTGTTGGCCTTCTCCCTGGGAAGTGAATTTTGACCACATATTCGAGATGCTCTCTGGTGGGTGCAACAAGAAGCACGCCAGGTCCAGCGCCCAGCAACGAGAAAGCACCATCAAAATACATGATCCACTCTTGAGGCGCCTCCTTGCCGGGGATAACTGTCTCTGGTATTTCTTCATCTGGAGTGGACGTCCATTCTGCGATCAACTCCGCCAATGCTCTACTCTCAATTGTCGGTACTTTCAAGCTCGATAGCTCTAGTGCCCATTAAACTATCCTGCCAGTAGCTTCAGGGTTCCTCACTATGTGCTGCAACGGGATATGGGTGAAAACGGTGATCTCATGGGTTGGAAGTAGTGGCGTAGTTTCCTCGAGGACATGACAAGGCCGAAGATCAACTTTTGCACTCCAGAGTACCTTGATTCTAGCCCCCTGTAATAGGGAGCTGACAAAGTATGCTGGATGTTGTACCACCTTCTTTGTCATGGTTTCCTTGACCTATGTTCAATCCTCTTGTAGTTGATTCTATTTCTTCCCCTGAGGGGACAATTGGCGCAGCTGCTTCCTCATCCACTTCCCACTGCACAACCAGCGCTGCACTAACCACTTGGTTCGTCGCTGCTAAATATAGCAGCAACAACTCTTGTGGTTTAGGAACGACTAATGTGGGGGCAGAGGAAAGGATCCGCAAGATGTGCTACCGGGGAACGTTGTTTACTTGAAAGTATTGAGGAATCATTCCTCTGCATGGGAATTACAGATGCACAAAGTACCCGGCAAGCACTCTTTTTCTAATACATGAATAAACAAGTCACAATCATACAAAGTACAAGCATGGATAGAGGTTTACATAGTTTGAACTAAAAACTGGCAAACACCTACATATTTTAGATTGGAAAAAGATAAGTGCCCCGTAATGCATTTATTGTCCCTCTACTCCTAGGAGCTATAGTAGAAGGTGAAAGGGGGCAAAAGGAGCACATGATAAGAAGCCCAGCCTGACCACATCAGGGCCCGCTGGACGCAGCCTAACAAGATCGGGAGGGGCGGGGGCGAAGGCGACGGACAAAGAGAGGGGCTAGGCGATGCCCTGGTCGCCACCGTTGGGACTAGAGGAACGCGGCAGGAGGGATACCGGCATGGAAGATGAAGCCGGAGTTCATAGGGAAGCCAACCGGGGTCCAGGTGGAGGAGGCAGAGACATCCACAGCCAACACCCTAGCAAATTGCTTTGCCGGGGAGAAGACGAGGTGCAGATGATGGTGCTGTCGACGCCTTGCTGACGGTCACAGTGCAGCTGACGCTCAGCTAGAGCTTGAGCCGCCATCCTCTCGCTCAGTGCCATCATCAACGCCATCACTATCCTCATTGTCGCTGTCGCTCAACGAGAGCTTTCGTCATCGGTCGAGCTCTCCGTGCAGCACCCTAACCGATCACCCGAACGCACGAAGACCTTGATGGAGAGAAAGTTGGCCTCCATTAGTTTAAAATGGAGGACATGCCCCGCCGCCAAACTATGGACATGAGCAATGGTTTTCCAGCCACGCCAAAGAATCATGACATGAGTTACGGGGAACTCTACGTAGGCTCGCATGCTGCCGTTACAAAAACTCCTTGATACGTCTCCAATGTATCTATAATTTTTTATTGTTCCATGATGTTATATTATCATTCTTGGATGTTTTATAATCATTTTATAGCAACTTTGTATCATTTTTTGGGACTAACTTGTTGACATAGTGCCCAGTGTTAGTTTCTATTTTTTGCTTGTTTTTTACTTCACAGAAAATCAATAGCAAACAGAGTCCAAACACAGCAAAACTTTTTGGAGATTTTTTTGGACCAGAAGACACACGATGGGCCAAGGAAGTACTAGAGAGGGGCTTCGAGGGGAGCATAACCCACCTGGGCGCGCCTGGGGGCCCAAGCGTGCCCTAGTGGGTTGTGCCCACCTCAGCCATCTCCGCACCACCTCTTTGCTCTATAAATACCCCGAAAATCCAAAAACCCTAGGGGAGTCGACGAAACACAATTCCATCCGCCGCAAGTTCCAGAAACCATAGGTCCAATCTAGACACCATCATGGAGGGGTTCATCATCCTCATTGGTGCCTCTGCAATGATGCGTGAGTAGTTCATTGTAGACCCACAAGTCCCTAGGTAGTAGCTAGATGGTTTCCTCTCTCTCTCTTTTATCCTCAATACAGTGGTCTCCGGGAGATCTATTCGATGTAAATATTTTTGCTATGTGATTGTTGGGATCCGATGAACTTTGGGTTTATGATCCGACCTATTTTATCCATGAAAGTTATTTGAGTTCTGATCTCTTGTATGCATGATTACTTATAGCCTCGTATTTCTTCTTCGAATCTTTGGTTTAGTTAGGCCAACTAGATCGATTTTTCATGCCATGGCAAGAGGTGCTTTGTGACGGGTTCAATCTTATGGTGCTCAATCTAAGTGACAGAAGGGGACATGACACGTATGTGTCATTGCTATTAAGGATAACAAGATGGGTTCTATTCCTACATGAATAGATCTTGTCTACATCATGTCATCATTCTTATTGCATTACTCCATTTTTTCATGAACTTAATACACTAGATCCATGCTGGATAGCGGTCAATGTGTGCAGTAATAGTAGTAGATGCAGGCAGGAGTCGGTCTACTAATCTTGGATGTGATGCTTATATAATGATCATTGCCTGGATATTGTCATAATTATTTGAAGTTCTATCAGTTGCCCAACAGTAATTTGTTTACCCACCATATGCTATTTTTCTTGAAAGAAGCCGCTAATGAAATCTATGGCCCCTAGGTCTATTTTCTCATCATATATTTTCATGTCTATATTGCTATTTGACTTTCTCTTTATTTGGCACTTTTATTTTTAGATATATATTACAAAAAACCCAAAAATACCTCGCTGAATTTTATTTGCCGTTATTTGCACCAATCAATCTATTACAACTTTCTCCCGTCAACGTGGCAATTTCTGGCGCCGTTACCCGAAGGGGATTGACAACATGTTTTACACGTCAGGTTGCAAGTATTTATTCATTGTTTGTAGGTACTGTTTACATAGTGTTGCTTGGTTCTCCTACTAGTTCGATAACCTTGATCTCATCACTGAGGGAAATTCCTACTGTAGTTGTGCTGCA
This sequence comes from Triticum dicoccoides, assembly GCF_002162155.2. Lineage (NCBI taxonomy): Eukaryota > Viridiplantae > Streptophyta > Magnoliopsida > Poales > Poaceae > Triticum > Triticum dicoccoides. The sequence goes on along the minus strand of NC_041383.1, from coordinate 304,647,581 downwards.
TCGTCCCTTCCTCTTCGGGGAAATACTAACATAGTTCAAGTCGCATCAAAAGGATTTTCTGGCGCCGTTGCCGGGGAGACATCATCAACATCTATCAGGTTCCTAATGACAAATCTCATCTCCATGCAATTTACATTATTTGACATTGGCCTCTCATTTTCATCTCCACACTTCACAAAATTTGTCGTTTTATTCGCCCTCTTTTTCATTCACGGTTTCTCGTCAGATCTTTTAATTGCTTGAACCTGCCATCATGAGTGACTTTGGTATGGCAGAAACAGATGATGGCTTGACTCCTAAAATTGGACGATCTGGCAATCTGGATGCTAAAACTTTTGTTTTTGGGCAAGAGAATATTATGGGAAAAGAACATATCCAAGAATTTTTCAATTATGTCAGAAATTTAACTCTTGATGATGCTCCTATACTTAAAAGAACTAAATCTTATGCGGAAGCTATTTCAACACTTGTTCTAAAAATTAAAAATAAATTTATCCGTACCCATCCTACCTTGCAAAGATTGTTTTATGAGTTACTTATTATAAGGAATCCCAAGGCTAAAAAGTTGGCTACCCTTATTCTTATGAATGAATTTGATTACGTAATACGGGAAGCTAGGGAAATATTTGATTTTTATGGTATGAACCATGAAAAGCTAGTGATAGATGATATCCTCTACAATAGATATTATATGTTGAGACACTTGCTTGGAAATAATCAAATTTTTCGATGGGAATTTTCAAAGGAAATTCCCATTTTAGATATAATCCAACAAGTTTTAAATGATGTTAATCAACACTATTCTTGGATTGTTGCTAAAAATCAAAGGGGATATGATGGTAAGCAACTTGATAGTGCTAAAGTTTATATGGACAATATGTTTCAAGTTATTTTTGCAAAACCCCTTGACAAAAACACATCTAAGGGAAATAAGGATAACGTTGACAATACTTGAATCTTTGCATTATACCTAGCTAGGGGCGTAAAACGATAGTGCTTGTTCGGAGGCAACCCAATGAATAAAATTAGCTGGTTCTCACTAGTGCGCCACCCTACCTCTTTGTCTTCCGCTGGCTGACGGCAAAGCTTCTATGCCATCCGCTAGCTGATGACAAACGCGCTCTTTGCCGTCAGCTCTTTGTTTATGTTTAGCTTTCTGTATAATGATGGCAAAGACCTTCTTTGCCATCAGCTAGCTGACGACAAATATCTGGATGACGACAAAGATCCCGATTCCAGTAGTGATTAGATAATTAAGCATAGTGTACGAAATACGAAGACCTCATCGGATGGAAAACAATGGATCCATGCGTATATGTTTAGCGGCTAACTCTTACTCAATGTTTCAGGAGAAGGCATGCTGAACTCTTCATTATCACCAGTTGGATAGATGTAGTGAGTCAGGAAGAAGTTGCTGATAAATTTCCGAACCATCAGCAATTCACTAGCTGGGAGCGGTTCAGGGGCCCTCGATTCTAAGATGAGCTGCAGTATTTTTAAGATCAGAATGTGCCATATGAGTGGAGTAGAAGATTTAACTAAGATAGACTTACTAGTACTAATTCGCAAGGATCATCACAACTATCAGCAGATTTGCAAATGGAGATTATGTATCTGCAAACATAGTATCCACAAAGGTTGTTCCCTGCTTCTTGCTGAGGACACTGAAATTTGTTGTATAGAATTAGTCATGTATTTGTCCTGTTAGGAACAACCTAACCGGTGTTAGATGTATTATTTTTTCTTTGGACAAAATATAAATAGGTTTATTTAGAAGCTTGAACATTTGACTAGCATAAGAAAAGGTATTTGCAGACTATTGGATAAATTTTGTGAAAATAACAGATTTCATTGTGTTACTGGAGAAACTATCTCGTGCTGCAGAGGTAGTTCCCTCTTGAACATGTTCCCTGGTTTAGTTTTCGACAATGCAAGCACACTGCAAATGAAGATGAATTTTCACAACATCAATTATTGAACCAGATATGAATGCAAATTAGTTTCAACATCATAAAATTCAACCTATCCATGAATTGTTGAAGATGCGTCAGATCCTAAGCATTTGTTGACTCTCTAAGAGAATAAATGTACTAAATTGTGTTCTTGTTTGGAACAATGAATACCAATTTCCAGTGACCGCTACATATTAAGTGTCACACCCTAGCTAGTCATGCATTAGAGTGTTGCATCATGTTTATTCTTTCATCAGAAACCTGAAATGGGGATGACAGAACCCCGAGTCCCCTCTGAAACCAATTAGGGTTTACTAAAAACTTTTCAATGAACCTGAAATGCCCTTCTAAAATGCCCATCATTTTTGTCTTGGTTCAGAACCTCTGCCAAAAGTGATGCACATTTTCCTAGGCCATCTTAGGGTTTTTGAATTAAATCATAAATATTTGAATTTGGGCATTTAAAATTATATAAAATATTTAAATGCTCAAATATCTCCAAACTAAAATGTTTCATGTTGGAAATAATCCAACTATGGACCAGGAGTGGTTTGGTGATTTTAGGAGTTGCCTAAGTATTTTTATTAATTCAACAAAGTTGCGGAAGTATTAAAAAACAGAAAACAGAGAAAAATAGAAAAACCTTACCTGGCGCCAGCACCCGGCCCACGTGCCGGCCCAGCCCAGCGCCGCTCCAGCGAGCTGCTTGCCGGCCAGGCAGGCAGGCAGGTGCCTCGCCGCTCCCCTTGCCCGGTGACGTCGTGGATCGCCCTCCCTCTCTCCCCCGAACCCCCCAGACACCCCCTTTCCTCTCCAGCTCCTCCCCCTCGCGCCCCCCAGCCATGGCCGACGTTACCGCCACCGTGCCTACGTCGTAGCCGCGCTCCCCGCCGCCCGTGCGTCCTCTCATCGTGTCCAGGAGCTCCGCCGCTGTCCACTTCATCGAGCAAGCCGAGCCCCGAGCGCTCGCAACGCCCGAGTCCACCACAACGACCTCGCCCGAACCGCCGTCGCCGGAGATCCCCTTCAACACCGTCGTCGCTCCGGTCCGTCCCCGGCCGCACCAAGGGCTTCGTCGAACTCCCCGTGAGCTTAGCCATCTTCCCCTCCCTCCTTTTCTTGCTCCCGAGACGTGTAGCGACCTCCCGGAGCTCAACCGCACCCACCACCGTGGAGCTCATCGCCGACGTGCTCCCGGTCACCCTCCGGCCACTCCACGGTGTCCATCATGCTCACCGCATCACGCAGCACCTGTCAGGACCCCGACTCAATGCCACATAGGTCTAGCATGTAACACCTCATATCACTTTGCGGCCTCACGCACGGTATTCCCACGGGTGTCGCCTTACCTTTGCCCGGGACCGTTTGCGCCTTTTGGCACACGTATATGACAGTGTCGCTAGCACCCATATGATAAGGAGCCCGGGCTGACATGGCTAGTCGTAAATCCAAAGTGGCACAGACTTACAGGGACAGGCATCCATGACCCAACATCGAACGTGTCGGTCATCAGCGAGTGAATCCAGGCTGTAGCACTGGGCTAGCAGGACTCCGGTGAACCGGGCTGTAGCGGGCTAACAGGACTCCGGTATTCATCGCGTGACATTTCCCCGAAGGGACAGACACAGGAACGAAGAAGGACACATGCCGGCCAGCCTAAGTGTCCCGGAGCAGTAGCAAGCTACCATGGCTCGGTGGAAACACTAGGAGACATTTCCTGGTAAGAGAGGCTACCAAGGATAAACAACTAGGTTGTCAGATCCCACACATACCAAGCATTTCAATAACATACACACAATATGCTCGATATGTGCAAATACAACATGGCATCACAACATGACTCTACAACTCAAGTATTTTAATCAATAGGCTCCGAGGAGCGAGATATTACAAACATGGGTCTCATGACCCAACACTCAGAGCATACAAGTCAAAGCACAAGCGGAAGCTATCATGTCTGGGTACAGACATCTATAAATGAAAAAGGCTGAGAAGCCTGACTATCTACCAGATCCTGCCGAGGGCACAAGATCGTAGCTGAGGTAACAAGCTAAACGTCGAAGTCCACGCAGAACTACTAGTGAGACCGAAGTCTCTCTGCAAAAACATAAAATAGGCAAAACATGAGTACAAATGTACCCAGCAAGACTTACATCAGAACTATCTACATATGCATCATTATCAACAAAGGGATGGTGGGGTCTAACTGCAGCAAGCCAGCTTTGACTCGGTGGCTATCCTGAACTACGACTGCAAGTAACTCTTTTGAGGTGGCGCACACGAGTCCACATATTCACCATATCAATACACCACTATGGAACCGCTCCCGTCTCCCTACGAGAACGCCATCCATAGCACTCACGCTTATCTTGCGTATTTTAGAGTATCCACTTTCAATTGTCTATGAACTGATATAAGCAACCCAGAAGTCCTTTTCCGCGGACACGGCTATTCGAATAGATGATGTTAACCCTGCAGGGGTGTACTTCTTCACACACGCTCTCACCACTTACCGCCGTTTACACGACATGTACTCGCCAACCTTCAAGCGGAAGCCCAACGTGGGTGTCGGCCATGGCCTGCCTAAACACTCAAGTCTCTAGTCCAGGTTTATCGCCTATTCGGGTTCCATCCATGAGGAGATCCGGCCGGAGTTTCGCTCACAGCCCCAAACGATGTGAACAGGGTTCCGTGACACCAAATGGGCGCCCGGTTTACCCGGCCACGTGCCTACCGCATCACAGCCCACCCCTACGGTCAGCGCTGCGCACGGCCTCCAGCATACTACAAACACCAGAAACTACTTGCAACTCCTGGACAGAGGACAAGGGTGATCAAGAAGCCGAGAGGGTCCATTGGTTTCGGGCCCAATGCGTGGTAGTAGCTGAATCATGGATCACAAACACAGAACTCAGTTCCTGAGGACGGCTGCAATGAGACAACCCACCATGTACTCCTACATGGCCTCTCACCGCTACCTTTACCAAATCGTGTTCACACACTTAGCTCACACAGTAGGACATGTTCACACACCTCTGATTCATCCCGGATGAATTAGACCTGACTCAACTCTAAGCAGTAGCAGGCGTGACAAACAAGCATGAATGAGTAGGCACAACAGGGCTCAAACAACTCCTACTCATGCTAGTGGGTTTCATCTATTTACTGTGGCAATGACAGGTCATGCAAAGGGTAAAGGGGTTCAGCTACCGCAGCAAGTAACAAATATGTTGTTGTTGTCCTAATGCAGTAAAGAGAGCAGGAGCGAGAGAGTGGGATTTTATCGGAATGAACAAGGGTGTTTTGCTTGCCTGGCACTTCTGAAGATAACATTGAGTCTTCATCAGTGTCAACGATCACATCATCGGTATCACGTCTATCGAGAGGGGACAAATACCGGCAACACAGAAGGGAACACAATCAATGCAATGCACAATATGATGCATGATCATGACATGGCAAAATCAATGTGTTTTGGGCTAATGCATCTAAAACCAGATTAAATGAAGTTGGTTTGAATACAAGATTCAAATTCAAACTCCATATGTGATTATTCAAATGCCATTTAATTGATTTGTGCTATACAGCAGCTATAAGTTGTTCTAACATGCATGAAAATGGAACAAATGGATTCCTTGAATTTTTCTTATAATTTTTCATATATAAATTATTTAATTTGAAGTTACGGTTGAATTTCTATGAATTTTAGAAGTTTATACAATTTTCTGGAATTTTCTGAATTATTTTAAATCCAGAAAATTGTTAACTGCATCAGCATTGCGTCACTATGACGTCAGCAGGTCAACAGACGCTGCTGCTGGTCAAACCTGACGTGTGGGGTCCACACGTCAGTGACACAGGTTAGTTAACCGGGTTGATTAGGGTTAAACTAATACTAATGAAAATGTCAGCAGGGCTGGACCCACATGTCAGTGGCTTAAGTAATTAACTAATTTAATTAGTGTTAACTAATCTAACACCTAAACTAATTAACAGGGGCTGGCCCCACCTGTCATCGACCCGGGGGGGTTCCGCCGTGGTCAAGTGGGTCAACCCACCGGCGGCTTGACGCCGGCGAGGCCAGCCGCGGTGGCGAGCCTCGGGTTTTTCCCACAGGGCTCGGTTTGGCGTGCGGAGCACAGCTTCGGGATGCGGACGCTCGTCCGCATCCAACTGTGGTGGTGGCGCGGCCGGGGAGTGGCCGGAGTGGTGCCGGCGACGAGCTCGGCGGCGGCCGAAGCTCGGGTGCAAGTGGGGATGGGGCTGCGGTGCGCAAACGAGCGCGGCGAGGTGCCACGGAGGCTCTACGCGATGCGGGGAGCGCGTTGGGCGCATGCCCGGGACCAAATGGTCACCGGAGCTACGCCGACGTTGAGCTCAGGCGGCGGCGCGTTTCGGCCATAAAGGGGGCGACGGCTACGGCGATCAAATGAAGCGGTGAAGAGGGGGAAAGGGTGGAGGAGCTCACAGCGATCACGTAGAGGGGCTCGGCTTGCTCGGGAACGGCCAGAGTTCCACGAATTTGGGCGACGGCGACCGGTGGGTCCGAGGTAGGAGATGAGCCCGGAGAGGATGTTCGGGGCTTCTGGAGGGGCGTGGCTCGGTGGAGGAGGAGGAGGGGGTCAAGGCGGAGCCTTTGGGCGCATCGGCGGGGCTAGGGGTGGCCGGTGGCCACGGGTACGGCGACGATGACAGCGAGCTCCGCTCGGTGGTGTGCGCGAGAGGGGAGCAGAGGAGGGGATGGGGTCCAGGGGAGAGAGGAGAGGTGCAGGGGGCGAGGGGGAGTGCGTGGCACTCGCAGGCGCGTCGGGGCGGCGGTGGGAAGCA